>NC_138737.1:41840463-41969348 GCF_965113295.1 Leuciscus leuciscus | reverse complement strand
CATTGCCACTCTAGTTGCCCATGTCTTTGTCTATGGTTCGACTATGAGGGAGGCTGGGCAACGAGTTCAGCCAAACTTGAGTCGCTTCACCGTTGCCTCGATCATAAGAACCTTCATGGAGAAGAACCGGTACAGTAGAGGTGCTTCAGACTGCTCTCTACTGTAACTGTTGAGTTCAGTCACTGTGCTGATACAACACATACATGTACTGTATCTGTTAATCTACACTACTGTAATAAAAAGACTACTGTAATAAAAAGAAATGCATCAGATTGCCTCACATACAGCTAGAGTTTTCTGAATGCTTCCATTTTGTAAAAAGGATGTGTTACAGTTACAGTAATCAGTACTTCTATTTTTCTAGGACACAGAGACGATGAAATGGAAGAAGCCTGTCAGATATTTCAGTTGATGCGTGCCAGCGGGCTCAGGCATGCAAGAGGATTTCCCCCCCACTGGCTAGGGCCAATACAGCCTGTGATGTGGACGAGATCCTCTGGCCTGTCCCAGTATTGTACTGTACAGTACATTAAGGAATAAAATAAATACATAATAAAATCTACAAAAAACAAGGAACTCCCGCACACTATCAGTACTTGCAAATGAGTATAAAAATGTTATTACCAACGTTTCAGTCTCATGACCTTCATCAGGCATAATGCCGAAATAGAGACCAAAACGTTGCTAATAAATGTTGATACTCATTTACAAGCACTGATAGTGTGCGGGAGTTCCTTGTTTTCTGTAGATTTTTTTATCTACTTATTTGGTCTTTTTTCCCCACACACCTATCACCTGCAGGTGTGCGATGGTGTTTGCTAAGTTATTAAAAAATGTAAAAGATTGCAAAAAAGTCTTCTGAGGCTCAAAAATAAAGAAGTTGATAAAAAATATTTGCAGTGCATCTAAATCTTTGAAAACCTTTTTTTTTTTTTGCATTTCAAACACTTAAATTTTGCTCTCTTTTCTGCTGTCTTTTTTGTGGGTCTAAATGTCACACCTGAGAGGCCAGAGGAGAACTGAACGACTGAGCCTGGGTTCTGCCAAGGTTTCTTTTCTCCATTCTGTCACTGATGGAGTTTTGGTTCCTTGCCACTGCCTTGCTTATTTGGGGACACTTAAACAAACACGCTGAAACAAACTTGGTTGCATTATTTTCCTGTTATCAGTGTAAGATCATGCGCACCACCAGACACGACCACAACGCATTATGTAGTCAGCTGGATCTGGGCCGTATCCAGATCAGAGGGTGGACCTCCGCCTAGACACGACCACAACGTATCCCTGAAGTGTCAGCAGAGATTGTGTTAACAAGACTCTCCCCAGTGAAGGCCTCGTCGACACGACAGCCATCGGCACTGATCCTCAACAAACTCGTCTCCATACCGGCGTGACTCCGATCTTCAACCAGATGGAACTGGATAAATATTCTGAATGTTCCGATCCAATCTGACTTCTGACATGTAATTCTGCCTGAATCATACACTGTTCGTTCATTGACCAGAGGAGAACTGAGTGACTGAACCTGGTTTCTGCCAAGGGTTTTTTTTCTCCATTCTGTCACTGATGGAGTTTTGGGTCCTTGCCATAGACAGGTGTGTGGCTCTGACTTGCATTTTCAGGTCGGGTTCGGATTCGGGTTTTGGTTAAAGTTTAATGAATAGCCTCAGGTTCGGGTTGGGTTCAGGTTTGTAACTAAGAAAAACTATATAGGCTTTATATATGTAGAAATGTATGTATATATACAGTGGGTACGCAAAGTATTCAGACCCCCTTACATTTTTCACTCTTTGGAAGCTCTAGGAAGGGTTCTGGTCGTCCCAAACGTCTTCCATTATAGGATTATGGAGGCCACTGTGCTCTTAGGAACCTTAAGTGCAGCAGAATTTTTTTTGTAACCTTGGCCAGATCTGTGCCTTGCCACAATTCTGTCTCTGAGCTCTTCAGGCAGTTCCTTTGACCTCATGATTCTCATTTGCTCTGACATGCACTGTGAGCTGTAAGGTCTTATAAAGACAGGTGTGTGGCTCAAATGAAGGTGTAGAACCATCTCAAGGATGATCAGAAGAAATGGACAGCACCTGAGTTAAATATATGAGTGTCACAGCAAAGGGTCTGAATACTTAGGACCATGTGATATTTCAGTTTTTCTTTTTTAATAAATGTGCAAAAATGTCAACAATTCTGTGTTTTTCTGTCAATATGGGGTGCTGTGTGTACAATAATGAGGAAAAAAAATGAACTTAAATGATTTTAGCAAATGGCTGCAATATAACAAAGAGTGATTTAAAAAATGTAAGGGGGTCTGAATACTGTATATATATATATATATATATATATATATATACACTCACCTAAAGGATTATTAGGAACACCTGTTCAATTTCACATTAATGCAATTATCTAATCAACCAATCACATGGCAGTTGCTTCAATGCATTTAGGGGTGTGGTCCTGGTCAAGACAATCTCCTGAACTCCAAACTGAATGTCAGAATGGGAAAGAAAGGTGATTTAAGCAATTTTGAGCGTGGCATGGTTGTTGGTGCCAGACGGGCCGGTCTGAGTATTTCACAATCTGCTCAGTTACTGGGATTTTCACGCACAACCATTTCTAGGGTTTACAAAGAATGGTGTGAAAAGGGAAAAACATCCAGAATGCGGCAGTCCTGTGGGCGAAAATGCCTTGTTGATGCTAGAGGTCAGAGGAGAATGGGCCAACTGATTCAAGCTGATAGAAGAGCAACTTTGACTGAAATAACCACTCGTTACAACCGAGGTATGCAGCAAAGCATTTGTGAAGCCACAACACGCACAACCTTGAGGCGGATGGGCTACAACAGCAGAAGACCCCACCGGGTACCACTCATCTCCACTACAAATAGGAAAAAGAGTCTACAATTTGCACAAGCTCACCAAAATTGGACAGTTGAAGACTGGAAAAATGTTGCCTGGTCTGATGAGTCTCGATTTCTGTTGAGACATTCAGATGGTAGAGTCAGAATTTGGCGTAAACAGAATGAGAACATGGATCCATCATGCCTTGTTACCACTGTGCAGGCTGGTGGTGGTGGTGTAATGGTGTGGGGGATGTTTTATTGGCACACTTTAGGCCCCTTAGTGCCAATTGGGCATCGTTTAAATGCCACGGCCTACCTGAGCATTGTTTCTGACCATGTCCATGCCTTTATGACCACCATGTACCCATTCTCTGATGGCTACTTCCAGCAGTATAATGCACCATGTCACAAAGCTCGAATCATTTCAAATTGGTTTCTTGAACATGACAATGAGTTCACTGTACTAAAATGGCCCCCACAGTCACCAGATCTCAACCCAATAGAGCATCTTTGGGATGTGGGCAGCAGATGGGGCGGCAGTGGCTCAGTGGTTCATGTAGATTGTCTACAAACCGGAAGGTTGGTGGTTCAATCCCCGGTTCCACCTGACCAAGTGTCGAGGTGTCCTTGAGCAAGACACCTAACCCCAGCTGCTCCCGACGAGCTGGATCGCCTTGCATGGCTGACACCGCCGTCGGTGTATGAATGAGTGAGTGAATGGGTGAATGTGAGGCAATATTGTAAAGCGCTTTGGTGGCCATTGGGTCTGTGAAAGCGCTATATAAATGCAGTCCATTTACCATTTATGTGGTGGAACGGGAGCTTCGTGCCCTGGATGTGCATCCCACAAATCTCCATCAACTGCAAGATGCTATCCTATCAATATGGGCCAATATTTCTAAAGAATGCTTTCAGCACCTTGTTGAATCAATGCCACGTAGAATTAAAGCAGTTCTTAAAGCGAAAGGGGGTCAAACACAGTATTAGTATGGTGTTCCTAATAATCCTTTAGGTGAGTGTATATATATATATATATAATTATTTATCATTTATATGTATATCTACTGTTTTGCGCACGTGTTCCCATCTCCTGTGTCACAACACAGCAGACGACGGCAAGCGAACATTAACGTAAAAATTATGATCTTGTCGTTTCAACCAATAAAGAGCCCACGGTTACGTACTGTAATAAACCTAGAAGGTGAGGTCAGATTGTTGCGGCTAGAGGAATCTACTCTACAAAGCAAAACAGCACCACAGAGGTAGAAACAATAATCTTTATTTAATATAATTCATGCAGTTACCAAACATGTCAGACTGGGTCAGGCTCTTGAAGTCCCAAACACAAATGCTAATAGCCTGGGCGAACCACACCACAATGGAGCATGCTACACAGAGAACACCGCAATAAATAAGCCATACAAAAGCTAGCGCACACGCAATAAATAGGCAAAAGCTATAGCACACACACATCACCCCCGTAGGACACTGCACACGTTCACAATGCACGTAAACTTCATACCCAAGACGCCATCAGACTACTACATAAGAATTCAGCTCATCATAGCCCTCCCACCCCATCATGAAATGGCTATACTGCCAGGTTTAAAAACCACACACCCACACACACACACACACACACACACACACACACACACACATACAGAAAGTTCAGCACTTAACTCTCCCGGGATGCGAGACCCTCCCCCGGGGTCTAAGCTTTGGCGCTGGTTGGCAAAGGGAGCAGACAAACACCAGTCCAGCGCTCGTGAGGCCTCCGAACTATTATAGCGGAAACGGAGCACCCCTTGCTGAGAAGCCGCGCCGCCCACACACTCCTATACCCGGCCTTATCTACAGATTAGCCCGCTAAACTATCTTCGCCACCGGCAGCCCTAAGTAGCATACGAACGGCACCCACCCCCCAACCTTGAGTGCAGCTCGGCGGTAACAACAACACAGCACTTTCTCAGTCGCTTACCCGTTGCTGTGCTCTTCTTTTTATCTCTCCCCCTCTCCTTGAAACTCACAATAATCACTGTTCCAAAGCTCCTGCTCCTTCACGCTCATCAGTCGTCAGGTGCGAACAATCACTTAACTCAACCCACTCTTCCCTCAAATCCCTCCCCCCCACACACAACAGTCATTACAATGCATTTATCCAGCGTCACTTCATTACAGTACAGTGTAGAGCAGGGGTCTCCAACACGTCGCTCGTGAGCTACCAGTAGCTCGTGGCCTGATTGGAGGTAGCTCGCCAAGGGGACGTTCACATATCGTGTCTTTTACGCGCTTGAGTTCGTCATTTTAAATCGGACGCCACGGGGAAATCGGACCGAATTTTAGTATAAATAATAAAAGATAAGCTAATATGTGCATTGTAAATGTCAGTAATTTATCTTTTTTGACTAATTCTTTTTATAAAAATGATTTAAAGGCTGAAATATGTGAAATTTATCTTTTTATAAAACCTTTTGTGTCAAAACTTGATTTGAACTTGTACATGTTAACTTAGTTGATAACATGTTGCAAGACACTCCTTTAAAATCTGGCCATACTTTTTAATGTTATTATTTTAATGTTTAGGCTATGTAAACAAAAATTGCATATTGATGCTTATTGTAATTGTTATTTGCTGGTTTTCAACGTAAAACTTGGTGAATTGATAAACAGGATTCTGTGATAACCGTGATCATTTTGGTCACTATAATCATGAAATGAAATTTTCATGCCATTTCATCTCTAGTTATGATCAACTAAAATCAACTATAATTATGTGTTTTTCAGTATAATATGCAAAGTACAATTTTCTATAAAAAATGTGTATCTCTTATTCTGTTCTTTTCACTGACATTTAAGGGTGACATATAGGCCTACAAAAACTCTTTTAGGTCTAAAACAGTTTGGATAGTTGTTAATATGAGAGTTATGAGACATTATTTAAGAGATTTAAGTATTGTATTACGCGAGTAGCTCTCGGCCACTTTCATTTTTAAAAAGTAGCTCTGAAATGAAAAAAGGTTGGAGACCCCTGGTGTAGAGCTTGCGAAGCTGTCTTGGCGTACGACAGCAAAAAGACAGGTACATCTTGACACACTGATCGTGGATGCACTCGTCCAACAGCAGGCCTAGCCACTAGTAGTAACAACACACACTCATCTCTTTCACACTATTATCTCCAACAGCCAAGTCAGTACCAGCTTCTGTACAATCCAATGGAACCGAAAAATGTGTGGAGTTTTGCTGTCGGGATATTAGGTTGTTTCATACGGTTGCTGGAAGAGGTTTTATTAACCTAGCGCAAGACCTTATAAATCTGGGGGCTACATATGGGTCTCAGCGGATAGTGTGTTACATGATCCCACAAACATCTCTCTGAGATCTAATGAAACCGCAGCCTCCAAAAGACAGGTGCTGGTCAACGAAATATCGGAAAATATGTCAGATATTAATGTTGGGATGACCACTGACATGTGGCCTGATGATTATTTCTTAACAATCACTTGCCATTACATCACACCAGATTGTCACATTACATCACTCCATGACCTACTTTCCCTGGTTGATTGATTAGTTATTCTGTTTCAATTATCTCATTACTTTCCTTTGTTTCATCCATGCTTATATACCCTGAGTTCTGTCTTAGTCTCTGCCCGTCTTCATCTATGTATAGCGTGTATGAAGTGTTTTCTGGTATTATCTTTAGAAAATGTCTTTATGCTAATAAAGTGAATATATTTTTCATAATTAACAAGAAATACTAAATCAGTGTTAATAAAGGTGCTGACGAGTGATCTATGAGAGACAAACTTTTGTCTCATCTCTGTTTCTCCTGTTTATTCAGGACTTTTAATCTGTTGATCTGTTTGTTTCTCCAAACACTGACAATCAGCAGATAAACAGAGGAGTGTTTATCACTGAAACTTCAGCATGAGAAGAAATCATTAAAGAGAGAGGGAGCATGACAGACCCTGGAGAAACTCTGTGACCAATAAAGAAGAGCAATAAATAAAATACGTTATAAAAGGGTTTTAAAGATCTTTTATTTTACATATTTGAATATTTTTATGTTTTTTTGTGTGTTTAATCCAAGGATTTAGTGTTATATCTTAAAGTTTCAATGCAAGTTAATTTTGAATAGGCTTAGATTTTGTTAATTTTACCTAAAGAAATCCTGATGTTGTTCTTTGACTTGTTTCAACACACCTTGATCAGAAGCTCCACCCTCTTACAACACTAACCAGGAAGAGGCTGACTTGTTATTTCTCTTTTCTGCCATACTGACTTTGTCTCGACAAAAGCAATAAAGAATCAGCGATCAGTGGAGTACGAAGGGAAAAACTGCACAGAACAATTTGAGAAGTTTGTTTCTGAACAAGTTTGTTTCTGATCTTTGTGATTCTCATGGTGATTCATTTTTTAAACCGTCATTCAGAAAGTGAAAGTAAAGTTTAGATTGCTGGAGCTCAAACAGAGAAAATGGCTTCAGCAGCTGAAGATGATTATATTTGTCCTGTGTGTCATGAAATCTTCAAGGCTCCTGTTATTTTATCCTGTAGTCACAGTTTCTGTAAAGAGTGTCTTCAACAGTTCTGGAGAACCAAGGGATCTCAGGAGTGTCCTGTCTGCAGGAAAAGATCCTCAAGAGATCCTCCTACAGTTAATCTTGCGTTAAGAAACTTGTGTGAGTTGTTCCTGAAGGAGAGAAATGAGAGGCGTTCATCAGGGTCTGAGGAGATCTGCAGTTTACACAGTGAGAAACTCAAACTCTTCTGTCTGGAGGACAAACAGCCTGTGTGTTTAGTGTGCAGAGATTCAAAACAACATGACAATCATAAATTCAGACCCATCAGTGAAGTGGTTTCATCATATAAGGTAAGACAAATGTTTCTTGATTATTGAGGTAATTCAGGAGGTGAACTCCCATCTGTCTCAGGGGGAGAAAAAAGTGAAAGTGAAAGTGACATGTGACGGCCAAGTATGGTAACCCATACTTGGAATTTGACCTCTGCATTTAACCCATCCAAGTTAATGCACACACATTAGGAGCAGAGTAGTGAGTAGTTAACACACACACTGCAAACGTGGATACACACACCCAGAGCAGCAGGCAGCCTTTGTGTGGTGCCCGGGGAGCGATTAGGGGTTAGGTGCCTTGCTCAAGGGCACCTCAGTCATTTCCCACTGGTTCTGGAATCGAACCAGCAACCTTTGGGTTACCAGATCAACTCCCTAACCACTAGGCCATGACTGCCCCGCATCCACGAATATCATAAAAGTGCGCAGAGAAAGAGACAGTCAGAATGGTAGGACTGTATTATTTTGGTAAGCCCCTTTGAACGTGAATCTCAAGAACTGTGATGAGAGGCTATCTGGATATGAAAGTATGTGTCCTTCAGATCCACTGATAAAAACTAGGGATGCAACAATACAGTTAGCCTACGGTTCAATATATACCTCGGTTTTTTAACACGGTTTTCGGTTCGGTTCTGATGGCTTGACACATAAGAGTGTTTTTTTGTTATTCTATGCTTAGGCAATAGGAACAGTACGAGGTTAAGGAGAAAAAAATAAAAACGATTTATTGCAATACCCCCCCTTTTTTTTTTTTTACTTAAAAGCCAAGAAAAGTACACTAGTTCCTAGTGTATTGTATAATATAAAATTAACACTGAAATCTCACAGCTGCTGGTAGCCCATGTACAAACTGGGCAACACATAAATTCCTAAATTTTGAAAATTAACATACATGTGAAGTTAATAAACATAAATTGACCATTTCAAATACATATTTTAACTTCAGTAAACATAAATAAACCATCTTAATTAAACTTAACAGTACTCCAGTACAGTATCCTTCATTCAGAATGTAAAGTGCAATTTCACTTAGGTCAGCTATCTATTGTATGTGGTGTATGTGGTGACTTCCTCCTCAATGATCTGGGGAAATGACCTACCCTGCTGTTCCTCAGTTTTTAAAAGCTTCCCAAATACCTCTGACATTGCTGCCTTCTTCTTGGGAGGGGGAGAGGATGGATTGTCTTCCTCTGTGGAGGGCACAGGATTCTCCACTAGACCCTTTGCATCAAAGAGAATGATCCTTTAGTATAATTATTACACATATAAGCACACACAGCTCAGAACCACAACCATCTCCAGTGTAACATATGACAAATGTGAAATTATTTTGATCAGTGAAAAGGACACAAGATATATAACAAACATCTAAATAGATAAAACAATCAAAATCACACACGATAAAAAACAAA
The DNA here is from genome assembly GCF_965113295.1 of Leuciscus leuciscus. Lineage (NCBI taxonomy): Eukaryota > Metazoa > Chordata > Actinopteri > Cypriniformes > Leuciscidae > Leuciscus > Leuciscus leuciscus. The sequence continues at coordinate 41,960,240 of NC_138737.1, read as the reverse complement.
CAAAAAAATAATCAAATAGTACCTGCTGTTCATGCTCCAGAATTTCACGGATGATATTCCTGTAGAGCTTATCACGAGAATCTTCATCAAGGTAAGGCAGGGATTTAAACCTGGGGTCAAGGGCTGTGGCCATTTGGAGGTAATCATGAAGATTAGGGTCAGTGTACCTCTTTGCCAGGTCATTTGTAATGGCTGCTTTGGCTTCTTTTACTGTTGCACTGTCCTGGTCTCCTGGTGACATGGATTTGAGAATCATCTCTTTCAGAGGAAGGATTATTGATATAGTGGGGGTTGTTTCACTGCTCATGAGAGTTGTCACTGTTTTCAGTGGTGTGAGGACCTGAATCAGTTCTGCCAGTTTCTGTTCACTGTCATTCAACATGGTTATGCTCTTGACAGACAGCTTCAGATCTTTGTCCAGTAAAGGCAGAATAGATGGCGGGCTGCTGTTCTGTGTGTCTTTTTCCAGCATGTCATGTACTATATTCCACCGAGTTGTGACATCATGAATTAACTTGTGTCTGGGCAAGTTTAACATCTCCTGCTTCACAGTCAATACATGGTGGGCTTTGGTGCTTTTGTGAAAAAAAGTCACTATTTTTCTAACCCTCCCCAGGAGGCGGGACACTGTGTTGATTGACACTGCTTTCTTGGCTGCTAGGTTTACAACTTGTGCAAAACAACTTATCTGTGGCCCCAGCCCATCAGCTTCATTCACAATATTCGGAGCGTTATCTGTGGTTACCGGGAGGAACATATTTGGCCTCCTCAACTTCCACGTATTCACTGCTTGTGTCAACTCTTCCGCCAAATGAGCGCTTGTATGACTTTCATACAGGGGACGGTTTGGAGTACAGCGCTTTTCATTTCCCAATCCGACACGTAGTGAACAGTTACAGTGAGGTAACTCACGGTCAGGAATTATCTCGGTGCTGAAAAAAGTGTGAGACTGTAGTCTGTAACACGGATCGAGTGCTTTTATAAGATGACAAAAGCCCGCATCTCCAATCACCGAAAACGGCTGCAAATCTTTAGCAATGAACACCCCCACTGCCTTTGTTATTTTAATGTGTCTCTCGGAACCAGTTTGGTATGTATGCTGTATGTTTCCGTTTGAGTAGGCTATACATGTAAAACAATGCTTGCACAGTCATTTTTTTGTTTACCGTTTTTTCTTCCTCGGCATTATACTCAACGGCAAAACCGAAATCTTCCTCGTACTGTAGCCTCACTTCACCGCCGCTCGCCATGTTAAAGTGTGGAATGATGGTTAAGCGCCCCCTAACTTTAGAGCATAGTGATTGAATATTTACTCACAGGGAGGAGTTTCCTCATCTCAGCTTGTAGACTTACAGGCACCCACAAACAGTCAATTCGGAGAGAAATAAAACACACATAAATTATTTAAACGAAAACCGAAAAAAACGCAAATCACAAGCGCGATCTCCGTCAGGTTCAGCCAAAGATGGTCCACCAAACTGGACATGGCACGACCAATCGCTTGGGCCGTAGACTTAGTGGCACGCAGGGTGAGGTCGGTCACGCTGCACAGCTCTTTGAAGGCCGCTGGGTCAAGACCAGTTTATAGGTTTTACCAGTTTATATACCAGTCATTAGGGAGCACACCTTATAACAGAGTTTGCTCAGTCCTCTGCTTCAGAGACTGCTCCGCTAGTTGAGGCTTGTTTCAACGGTGAGCAGAAAGGCTCCTGTCTTCTTCTCTTTGGAGACAGTGAGGAGATGATCTTCACGTTTGAAGGAGAACAATTCTGATGAAAACAGTTTTCAGCGCGACTTAAATATGCAGTCGGCCCCGTCCGTTTTGGCAGCTGAAAAGCCATTTGTCTGTACAGGCGCAAAGACGTGAACCAATCAGGCTTCAGTATTCAGTGTTGATCTGATTGAACAGGGCTGCATTGATCAGGACTGGTTGTGTTTAGTCCAGCTGAACTACATTACAAATGCAGTTTCATAGATCTGAGGAATTAGTAACTACGGGGGCAAATACATTTTCACGCCGGCCCAGTTCATATTGGAGAACTTTTTTGTTTCAATAAATAACATTGTCATTTACAAACTGTACTTTGTGTTTACTCAGGTTGCCTTTGTTTTATGGTAGGTTTTAATTTCTGAATCAATTTAGTATGAGATGGGGGCAAATACTTTTTCACTGCATAATATGATCATATCACTGTATTGTCTTCTCTTCACTGTAATCTGGTGTTTTAATGTATTTTTGTTCAATTCTAGAAGGAACTCAATACAGCACTTAAGTCCTTACAAGAGAAACTTCAACACAATGAAAAACTGAAAGGAGAGTTTGAGGAAACAGTTCAACACATCAGGGTGAGGAAACAGAAAGGAGAGTCATTTTCATTACAGCTGTTGGATCACTTTATACAGTTATGATCTGATATAATAGATTCCAGTTTATTATTTCTGTAAATGACTAGCAGCTTCTGCTTCTGGATCCGTTTTATGTCGGGTTTTCGAGTTTATCTTGGATATTAATGATGTGTGTCGATTGAGATGATTGAAGTGAATGTGCTTTGATTTCAGTCTCAAGCTGAGCACACAGAGCGTCAGATTAAACAGCAGTTTGAGAAGCTTCATCAGTTTCTCAGAGATGAAGAAGAAGCTACAGTCACTGCACTGAGGGAGGAAGAGGAGCAGAAGAAGCAGAGGATGAAGGAGAAGCTGGAGGAGATGAACACACACATCTCAGCTCTTTCACACACAATCAAAGACATGGAGGAGATGATGAAAGCCAATGACGTCTGCTTTCTGAAGGTCTGATTTCAGATCATTGGTTGATTGATTGATGATTGATTGAGTTCTTGATGATAAATGGTGTGTTTGTTCTGCAGGAGTTTCCAGTCTCAATGAAAAGGTGAGTGATCTGCTCCTGTCTCTGGTCTCTCTGGTTCTGATCCAAAGCCACTGCAGTTCTGACTCCTGAATGTTCTTCCAGAGTCCAGAGATCACAGCGGGATCCACGGATGGCTTCTGGAGCTTTGATTCATGTGCCACGATACTTGGGCAACCTGCCGTTCAGAGTCTGGAAGAAGATGCAGGACATCGTCCAAAACAGTGAGTCTGACAGCAGGAGATCTGAGCTGGACATGATGGATGGGTGGAGAGTTATAGGTTCTTTATGACAGAGATAGATAGATAGATAGATAGACAGACAGACAGACAGACAGACAGACAGACAGACAGAGATAGACAGACAGACAGACAGACAGATAGATAGATAGATAGATAGATAGATAGATAGATAGATAGATAGACAGATAGACACAGACAGACATAGATAGATAGATAGATAGATAGATGATAGATAGATAGATAGATAGATAGATAGATAGATATAATCCATGTTTCTCCCCTCTCAATCCGTTAATTTTCTGTTGATGACTATACTAGACCACAGCGTATTAATGACAGGAGAGGAGTTTAAGGCCCACAGCTGTAACATCTGCCTACAACGTTCTCACTGCAGTATTCTCTGATCGTTGATTCGCTGAAAACCTGATACGTCAGTTGCATGTGAAAAGTTCAGAGAGAGTTTGGAGCATAGGTTCGGAGTCGGAGCCACTGATGCACGTTTGAAAGATGACAAACGTCATCTGCCTTTCTCTACAGACGTAGAGTGCCGAGAGTACAGACTTCAGCTATAGTTGCAAACGTTGTCTGACGTGCGTCATGTGGGCTAGCTCAATAAAAATAGGCTCATGGTACAAATTACATTTTGGCAAATCGGCAAGTGGCATTTTAAAATTCCCTTATGATCAAAGGTTGCCCAGATTGTGTTGAGTCTGCCACACTCAAGTGCGGATGCTGAGCGAACCTCTTCAGTTATTGGCCTAAACAAGACTGACACCAGGAACAGACTGACACTTGATGGCTCCCTGTAAGTGATGGGAAGTTCGGATCATTTTACTGACTCGCTTGTTCTACCGAGTTCATTAAAATGAACGAATCTTTTTTCGAGTCATTTCGTTCATTTAAGGGGCTTTAAATGTTATACTTTTAACAGCCAAATTCCCCGAACACATCCACCTACGCAATCTTTATCATATTCTGAATTAAGAAATCATTATAATGCAGTCAAAAATAATTTACAGGGAACATAAATAATTACTTTACCTTCCGAGTCTTTCGTTCATTTGCCACGAATGGAATTGAACCCTGCTTCAGATACGAGCTCCTGCAGAGGTGGTGAAGCAGGACAACACTGCCACTGTGGCACAACAGGCCTCATGTGGGAAACTTGTGCTGTGGTTTTCTGGGGAGGTGGAGTAACTATTATGTGTCCCTTTTGTTTTGAGATTTCTTATTGTTTTGATGTTGTTGTTTTACATGGTTGTTATTTAATCACCTCTATCTTAATTTTTTTATAGTGCAATAAATTAATTGTACATTTTGAATACACATTTCCATTCTATTAGTTTTTTTTTTTTTTTTTTTTCATAAATCATGGTTTATACAAAGTAAACAAGGAGTGACATTTTTTAAATTAGGGTTAGGGTTACCAAAAAATTTCTCAGATAGATAGATAGATAGATAGATAGAACAGTTTGGTGTTTGTTAGATGGTTAGAATTAGTAACATAATGTTAGCATTATTAACATGTTGTTAGCATTGTGCTAACATGATTAGCATGCTTCTGTGTTTTAGTTAGCATTTTTGACGTTTTAACACTTAGTTGCTAGGGAGTGGCTTGTAGGAATGATGTTACTTCAAAGGCTGCTTGATTACAAGATATCTCTCCTTGAATTTGGGTTGCTAGGGTGCTCAACAGTGGTTGCTAGGGCGTGGCTAGGAAGTGCTAGGAAGTGTCTGACACATCAGACACACACTTACAGTTCTTCATCTACAGCATAAATCTCAACAGATCTCATTGATTTATTGTTATTTAACTTTCCAAAAGTATCAGTTTCTCTTGATGGACACAAATGTCTGAATCTCATATTTAATGTTTGTAGTTGATGCCGTTAAACGCTGATGATAAAAACGAGTGTGAAACTAATAACAGCACTGACAGTGATCAGAGGAAAATGTGTTTGATCAACAGGACGAGTGTCATAATTCATAATAATCTGTGTTGGGTTCACTCTTGATCATTATATGAAGATAAGAATAAAAGCATCTGTTGATTGTGTCTCATCAGCTCCTGTGATTCTGGATCCAAACACTGCAAATTTTCTTCTCGTCCTGTCTGATGATCTGACCTGTGTGAGAAAGAGCTCATATCATCCTGTTCCTGATAATCCAGAGAGATTATACTGTCATTACGGTGTTCTGGGTTCAGAGGGTTTTAACTCAGGAACACACTGCTGGGATGTGGAGGTTAAACAGAGTTCAGACTGGATTCTTGGAGTAACTACAGCATCAGTCCAGAGGAAGGGACATGGTGTCTTCAACACTGATGTTTTCTTCGACTGGAGTGTGAAGTATGAGTATGAGGAGGAGGACGTAATGTCTTTTGCGGAGGATTCTTCATATTCTGGTTTTCTTGTTAAACAGAAGCTTGATCATGTGAGAGTGAATCTGGACTATGACGGAGGAACGGTGTCGTTCTCTGATCCTGTAACTAACACACATCTACACACATTCACAACCACCTTCACTCACACACTCTTTCCATTCTTCTGGTGTTGTTCTTCCTCTCTGAGGATCTTACCGGTCAATAGTCAGTAAACGTCACTCCTGTAGATCTGGATCTTCCTGCTTTCATCATGTTTCCAATATTTAATCCATATCACATGAGTAAGAGTGCTGTTGATCTGAATATCAGTACGGTGGCTGTGATTGGGCCGTGATGATCACATGACTGATATCCAGCACTACAGCAACACTCAGATCAATAAACAAGAAGTTTTCATTTATATTCCACTTCACACAATTAGACCGATAAGAGACCGTTTTAGCATTCATGTTTTCAGGATAATTTACCCGATTATTTCAGTCAATGTGTGTTTATTAATTTCTAAACTTTTATGCATCATAATTATATATGATTATATATCTAAATGAATAATTATTTCAGTTATAGAGGAGAAATGATCATTTGTTCATTGGAATAAATGGATGTAAAAGGTTCTTGCTGATAATCTTGTGTTGTAAATAAATAATATGTGATTATGTGATTTAATGCTCAGAGTGAAAGATTAAATGTTTGGGATGATAATTAGGGTTTAAGTCGTGGAAACAATACTTTACAGACGTAACATGTTTATTTGACCTTTCTTTCTGCCTTTATTGGAAACTCCTTCAGTCTTCCTTCGTTTGACAGACACACATTTGTAGTTTTGACGAGCGGCAGAGATTTTCAAGGCGCTGTTTTCCTCAAACAACATGTTATTATATATTATTAAATTGTATACAACATTTTTTATTTTTTATTAACAAGTGTCATGATTTTTTGTACTTCGTTATAAAGGCTATTTAGATCAACACTTGATCTACTTTAATACTTTAATACTTTTTTCTACTTTCTCACTGCAGAAGAAAGAAACTCATACAGGTTTGGAACAACTCTAGGGTTAGTAAATGATGACAGAGTTTTTACTTTTGGGTGAACTATCCCTGTAAGTGTACATAAGAATACACATTTCAACTGAGTATGTTTACCTTTGAATTTTTCTTTCTAAAGACATTTCTCTATTAACATTTTTACATTTTGCATTTAAGAATTATATAAAAAACATATTAAAGAATATTACAACTGAAAATGTAAATATTTAAAAACAATAAATACAATTTCTGCACGACTTCGATTTGTTTGATCACATTTACACTGTATTTAAAAGTTAATGACATTACAATTCATTAAGTCGTTTTGGTTTTGATTCTGTTTACACTCTCTTGTTGCACAAAGCAGGCAAGAAACAGCTGAACAAGAACAAATCAAGCTCCCCCTTCATCTCCTCCCATTCATCTCTGTTGAAATAGATGTGTTCAATGTGGTTATCATTTTTACATTTTACAAAAAACAAATCACACCATGTAAACCCACTTATCCCCATTTGTCCAACAATTTGATAGTAGTCCTCGTGGCGTCGTGGGTATTTTTTTAAAGTGTAGTTCCTGCTGCACTTCTCAAATATGAGCAGTCTTTGAAACTGTCTTTGTTTGGGCATTTTATCTCAAGAAGTCCGTGGACTGGATCCGTTGACAAGTCAACTACTTTCCTGTCAGGAGAGGCTCCTAGATGTGGGCATGATGATTAATTATTAAGCCACAAGGGAACACTTTAAGGCCCCATTTACACTGCATGGCTCAAGTGACTCAATTCCGATTTTTTCCTCTCATGTGGCACAGATCGGATATGACCGGTGAACGTGTAAGCAGGAAAAAAACGCATGGATTCCGATTTTCTCAGATCGGATTCAGGCCTCATTCATATGTGGTAATGAATCGGATACGTGCATTTGCGTGTGCCATGTAAGCAGACGTTGCAACAAATCGGATATTCTCCAGTAAATGCGAGTCGTACGTCATTTAAAAAGTGACGTCAACTCAGGTGGACACCAACTGAGAACACATGACTTATTATTGGCACGATGGAGGTCGAAGGCTCAACACAGTGGAGTAATTTTTTCTACACCTTACGAGAGCAATGTTTTGCTGACCTTTGAAAATAGTGCGGAAAGCAAAACACTGCATAATAATTAGAGATGCGCGGATGAGCTCCAACGTCACCCGAATCCACAGCCAAAAACAAATCATCCACCCGCCACTCACCCTCACCAATAATCTTCTCTGATTTACTGTAAGTATCCGCACCCGATGGTCAAAGTTATTATTCTTATGTGTGGTGTTGTGTAATATGCAATTATTCTATTCTAATTATGTCTTTTGGTACATGAAGTACTTATGGGTCATAGTAAACCACAATTGTAACTGTATTAGAAAGTGGTCTTATAAAGAAAGGTGCCACAAGTTGTTGGTAAACAATTTATTAAGAAAGTGTTATATACTGTAAAACACTTGTAAAAATAATCATTGTAACCATATATTGAGAGAATGGTTTATAAGGAAAAACACTGCAATTGTTGTTGTAAAGTCATTTATTGAGAAAATTATTAATTAAGAAAAACACAGCAACTTGTTTTATAAAGATTTTTATTATGAAGCTGGTTTATTAGGAAAAACACTGCAACTGTTGTTGTAAAATCATTTATTGAGAAAATGGTTTATAGAGGAAAACATACCACACTGAATGTTGTAAGCATTTATTAAGCATATGGCAGAGTAGAGAGAAATTGAAAATGAATTGGAAAGAGCTGTGCCAAAGAAAGAAGAAAAATGCAAGCATTACCATTTGATGAGGAGCATGAGACGCAGGAGAAAGGCAGAGGATCCAGAGCCAGCAAGCAAAGGAGAACAAAGAGCTTTATATATGAAGTTTGTCAGGGGGTTTCCAGAACTGAGGACAGTTCAAGACTTTGGATTGGACAGATTGTCTGTAAAGGACTGAATCTGTGTGGAGGGCGTGTGGACTATAACAAGTATTGTCAGGAATGTCAAAGTCAGACGCTGATTCATCAAGGACGTCTCCGGTGTTGGATGCCTTGCCATTGCGCCTCATGAAGATGAAAGCTTGTCAATTAATTGGTTTTGATTTACTTTTATTTTTATTTGATATATTTAGTACCTTTTAATGTAAATTAGTTAACCTGTATTTAATAAAAAATATATATAATTGAAATTAAGGAGCTTGCCTGGCTAAAGGCTCTGTTTAACAAAAGATTGAGCTGAACTGACCACGGAGAAGTCTTCTGTGATCTAAATATTGTAAGTATGGAAATTCAAATGCTTGTAATTTAGGACAGATTTGACTTACTTTACCAAACCTGAGAATAATTAAAATAAGGTAAAAGGTGTTTAAAATTATACACCATAAAACAGTGGTTACGCGTGAGGATAAATGGATGATCATCACCTTCAACAGCGGACTCGAGGCGACGGTTGATGCGCACATCTAATACAATGATGAATGAGCGCTGCTTTTAAATGAACATTTCTTTAAAACAAAATTTATTTCTTATGAGAAATAAGAATTTCATTTTCTTAATGGCATGAACAGGCTTTACTCCCTTGAAACTTAAACTGGAATGGAACATGCTCATATTTTAGAGAATGTAGTTAATATTTTCGTTAATAATGATTTATCATATCCAACCGCGACCCACCCGAAATTAATCAGAATGTTATTTTTATTAGCCTCTACTTGACCCGCCCGATCCGCGGATTATCCACAGAGTCCCCGCGGATATAACCGCGATCCACGCATCACTATAATAATTTTGTCTGCTTCTGCATCCATTGCATATTGAGCTGTTTTACTTCATTTTCCGGGCCAGAACGTCTACATTTGGTTGTTTTGGCAGTGTATAGTGTAAATGCAAATATCGGATACGGGTCACTTTTAAAAGATGATGTAAGTCAGCAAATCGGAATTGGGCATCAAGACCTGCAGTGTAAATGCAGCCTTTGTTTCCAGTGAGTTATTCATAATCTGCAGCAGCAACAGGTTCAAGTTGTATGTCTCTTTTCATTGCTTTTGTTTGAACTGTTTGTTTAGCAGTCATGTTAGCAGCTAACTTTTCAAAGTCTTTAACTCTACAACAGACTTGCTTGAAAGATGTTGATGTAATCCTCTCTGCACATAGTCGATGCCAAGTGGTGCTGCTTTGGTCCCTGGTTCCACTTTCCAGGTGTAGTGATTCCTCTGGTGTAATTATCAAACCTCCATAGAAATCATGTTCTCTCTGGTATAAAACAGTTGTGTAGGAGCGTGGTTGTGGAGGCAGAGGCAGTGTAGGGTGCGCTTCAAAGGACACTGTCTGCTGGGGTAACTGGTAGGTTAAAACAGACCCTAAAGGTAGCTCACCAAACGCTGTGGAGACCAGTTCTTTCTGTTGCTTTCCAGCTGTTAATCATTTCAACATGTGGCTTTTGCTTCCTAATTTTTTTAGGTTTGTTTTCCCTCAGTTTATCTTTAAATTCACCACAGGGCAATGGAAGAAGGACTGGGCAATAAACATTTGGGAGAATTCCAGCACTCGTCTGGTTAACGCTTTGGTGGTTTTACGTTGGAAACTGATACTCTGCTGATTGACTTTGGCTTCAGTCCTAATGTTCTTGATGGCACATGCCATGTTTGAGGCAAAGAGGTTTTACTTGTTCTGGGTGGTACAGATTTGTGCCCCATTTTTAGGTAGTGAGCCAGTGTGTACAGTCGTCCCAGTAAGTGGTTGCTGTTCCCCAATCCTGCTTTACAAGTGCAGTGGGTGTCTTGGATATATGGGCTTTCTGAAGACAGATCCACCGGCAAAAAAACAACAAAAAACAGTAACAAAATGAAACAAAGTCAGTATTATCACTGAAGGGGGGGATTCTTGAAACATTTCAGGACTTGCCAAATACCAGTGTTTTTCAGAGTAATGACTTAGGCTACTAATAAAATTCTGATGTCACTACTAACCCATGAACATCTCCTGTTTGTTTTCCACACAACTGTTGGAGACACTTCAGTTCTACAACATTAACACGACTGTCATAACGTTATTATCCAAATGTGGAACTTTTTATAATTTTAATGGAGAAATTAAAATAGTAAAACAGGAAATGTCAGCCTATTGCTATTGTTTACATCCCTGTAAATGGTTTACAAATAAATTGCATTATACTGAATGTGTTTGTTTAAATGTACAGGCTACAAGTACATGCATTTATATTAGTAAAAATAATAAGTGGAGGGAAAAAAACAGTTAACCTGTTTTTTTAGTTTTTTTTCAGTAACTTACTTATACTAATACTTGTATAAACAAATGTACTTACGTACATTGGAACAACCACTTATCCATATCAATAAACCTACATTCATATCACCTGTACACTCTGTAATGACTCGTTATACCCGAAACACCTGGTATTTAGTATGAACGAACACAAAAGGTTGAAAAATCTAACTAAAATCTTGAACTTCATATGAACCATCCTGAACATGGAGGTTGCAGAACATTGCAAACAAAAATACAGAATACCTTCATGGTGTAAGGTACCTCGTTCTTTCACATCGAGCGCCCTAACACTACAGCCTGCTTCGTTTCTCTTCACTGTAAACCACAGGTATCACATACATCAAATACTACAGTTAACTGTTTTTGAATTGGCTAATATTGTCATCACATATACAATCAGTACATACTGTAATGTCAGTATAAATGGAAGAGACTAGTTAGTTAGTGTTATGTTGCTCGACAATGTTAATCGACTCACAAGTGGTTCTATCTGTTAGTCCCTGGTTCTTTAAGGGGCGGGGTTTTAGCGGGGTCAAGGGGCTAGAGCGAGTGAAGAGCTGGGAGCGGGAAGACAGAGTGAGTTTAACAACAGAGACAGCACGTTATATCTCTCCCCTTCATGTTGTACGGCGTGGGTTACGGCCATAACAGTAACCCTGCAGTTCTTAAATAAAGCCTTAGAAGGAGGAAGAATCCGTCTGTTTACTTTTAGTAGCGAAACGCTACATTTGGTGTCAGAAGTGACGGACTTTAACGCACAAGCTGAGCATTCGCCGCCGAGATGGACTACGGGGCGCGGCCGAAAGTGAAGCAAGAGATGCAGGAGACAGTAAGGGGGGAAAACGAGTGCTTGTGGACACACGGGCCGGCGGCAGATCCGCGCTGGGTTTCGAGCGAGGCGGCTAGGATGAGAGAGGCTATCATGTTACAAGCTGCTGAAGCTGGCTTCGCGCCTCCCTTTACCCCGTACAGTGAGTTTACACATCAGCAGAAAGGCGCCGACGTGAAAGCGCATGTGCCGCGCGGCAAGACACACTCTCGCGATGACGTGAAGACACGGGATGTAAACAAACATGGCGGCGCCCAGGCCTGCAGCGAATACATCAGAGATTCAGACACGCTCGCTATTAAAACACCACGGTTCTCTGGTAAGACGGATTGGGATGCATTCAAAGCCCAGTTTGAACTGTTAGCTGATGCTGCAGGCTGGCCTGAAAATCATAAAGCCCTGCAGTTAGCGCTGTGCCTGACTGATGATGCGGCTGCCTGTCTGTTGTTGTTGAGTCCTGCAGAAAGAAATTATTATAATGCATTGGTTGGGGCTCTTCATAGGCGGTTTGGACATTGTAGCCAGCCTGTCCTTTTAAGGACAGAATTTAATAACAGACGCAGAAGACAAGGTGAACCCCTCCGTATTTTGGCCAATGACATTGAACGCTTATGTAAACGCGCCTATGCTGAAATGCCTCCATCAGTCCAGAATGAGCTCACTAGAGACAGATTTATCCAGGCACTCAGCCCAAGAGAGCTCCGTGTACAAACGCAGCTAGCTCACCCGACCACACTGAGTGAAGCACTGGAACTGGCTATTGAAAGGGAGATGCTGGGGACTGAAATGGATGCAGTCGAAGTTACTCCAATAGTGAGGGCCGCGGAAATGACTGAATTGTGTCCCAGGACACCCACGTGGGTGGATAATTATGCAAATGCTGCAACGATGCGCCTGAGCCGCTCCGCCTCAGAGTCCCGTTCACGCCGCCGACCTTCAGTTTGCTGGGGCTGTGGCCAGCCAGGCCATCTGATCAGACATTGCCCTAGGATCGGTCAAATGCAGGGAAACGCCCAGGGGCCCGTGTAGACAGGGGGACACGGGCCCGTGATAATATTTCCCATACCCAAGCTGAGGATGAGGAGCAGCGGGTGGAGAAAGGGGTTAAACTGCAACCTGCAGAGACTGTTATGGTAGTGGGCTGGTCTTATGTTGGAAATTTTTGCCACATACCCATTGTAGTGGCGGGAGTCGCTTGCACAGCCCTTGTTGACACTGGATCGAATGCAACCCTTGTTCGTCCTGACCTGGTCCCAGTGGGGACAACTTTGGAATCGACGTCTGCTCGTCTGAAAACTGTGACTGGTGATTTTGCGCCAATAAAAGGGAAAGGTCTCTTCCTGTTTGACATAGGGGGTCTGTCCGTGTCGTTCCAGGCGTGGGTGGCTAAAGTGCAGGACCCATGCATCCTGGGACTGGATTTCTTGAGGGCCGTTGGCTGTGTGCTGGACCTATGTAGAGACTCACTTACCCTCCCTGATGGACGTTCGGTGCAACTGACCCATCCTACTCCAAACTTGACCCAGGTTTCCCTATCTGTGTATTCAGCAGACACATCCAGGCATGCCCTTGGCGCAGAATGCCCTGCCCTTGGGGCACCACCTCACTCAGTGAAATCGCCTGCCATCAGTTCAAATTGTCACACACACTACGGCCCCGATTGTGACGCCACATCCCCTCCCCCCATTTTTCCGTCAGCACGGAATGGCTTTGGTGTGAACAATGGGCTATGCGATGACGAGAGAGAGACTCGGATCTCGGCTGTGAGAGACATTTGGTCCAAAAACTGTGAGGGCTTAAGTGAGCAACAAAAAGAGTGCTTGTGGGAAGTCATGGAGGACTTCATCGATATTTTTGCTCTCAATGAGAAGGAAGTGGGCCTAACCCACTTGATGCACCATGTTATTGACACTGCAGATGCCCGCCCGATAAGAGTAAGGCCACGTCGTCTCCCCCTGGCTCGACAGGAAGCGGCGGATAAGGAATTGGAAGAAATGCTGCAGGCGGGTATAGTTGAGCCCTCAGAGAGCCCATGGGCTTCAGCAGTCGTCATGGTACCACGGAAAAACAGTTCCAGATGGCGGTTCTGCATAGACTATAGGCAGCTCAACAAAGTCACAAAAAAGGATTCATATCCCCTGCCTAGAGTGGACGAGTCCCTTGACTTGGTAGCTGGTTCATCATGGTTCTCAACCCTTGATTTGAGGAGCGGCTACTGGCAAGTGCCATTGTCCCCTGAGTCTGCTCCCAAAACCGCGTTCCGCACAAATAGAGGCCTCTGGCAGTTCAAGGTCCTTCCGTTCGGACTCTGCAACGCTCCTGCCACGTTCGAACGGCTCATGGACAAAGTGTTGGCAGGAGTGCCTCGCCATGAATGTCTCGTATACCTGGATGATCTCTTAGTCCATGGTGATTCGTTTGAGGTAGCACTCGATTCCCTCCGACGGGTGCTGGAAAAAGTGGCAGCAGCAGGCCTGAAACTGCATCCAGATAAATGCCACTTTATGAGGCGGGAAGTTGAATTCCTTGGACACAAGTTGGGGAGGGAGGGCATAGGCACCCTGGAGGACAAAATACACACCATTAGAGACTGGCCAATCCCTACAGACCTGAGACAACTGAAGAGTTTCCTGGGGCTCGCCTCTTACTATAGGAGGTTTGTAAGGGGGTTTTCATGCATAGGGGCACCGCTCTTCCGCCTCCAGCAGAAAGACCATGTTTTCGTCTGGACTGACGAGTGCCAGAAGGCCTTCGATACCCTACGGCAAGCATTGATTGAAGCTCCAGTCCTTGTTCCACCTGACACCTCACTGCCTTTTGTTTTAGACACAGACGCAAGCAACGTCGGCATGGGGGCAGTGTTATCGCAGAACAGACCAGATGGGGAGAAGGTGGTGGCATACTTTAGCAGGGTCTTTAACAAGTGTGAGAAACGCTATTGTGTAACCAGACGTGAGCTCCTTGCAGTGGTAATGGCAGTGAGACACTTCAAATACTACCTGTGCGGCACACCATTCACAATAAGGACAGAGCATGCTGCTCTTCAATGGTTGATGTCCTTCAAAGAGCCTGAAGGTCAAGTGGCCCGATGGCTAGAAGAACTCCAGTCGTACGACTTCGCAGTAGTTCATAGACCCGGGTCTAGCCACGCCAATGCCGATGCTTTGTCTCGTCGCCCCTGTGCCGCCGAGGGCTGCCGTCACTGTGAGAAGAGAGAGACGCAGGAGAGGGAACTGTGTCTGGGAAACGAGCCAGCGCAGCCTGCATGTGGAGCATTGAGGGTGTTTGATACACCAGAGTGGAAGTTGGAGCAGGAGAAAGATGAGGATCTGAGGCCTGTTCTACGTTGGCTGGAGGCACAGCAGAGACCCGATTGGGGGGATATTACGGGCTGCTCGTTGGGCACAAAGGGACTGTGGTCCAAATTTAACACACTGAGGCTAAGTGAGGGAGTGCTCCAGCGAGCATGGAAGGAGCCTGCCACTGGGGAGGACAGATGGCAAGTAATAGTGCCCAAAACGCTGAGGGAAGCAGTGTTAACCGCTTGTCATGGGAGTACGGGGTCCGGCCATTTCGGGGTGTCCAAAACGCTCCGCCGCCTCCGCCAGGGGTTCTACTGGGGCCAGCATAGAAGGGACGTGGAGGATTTCTGCCGCAGATGTGATGCCTGTGCAGCTTATAAGGGCCCTCTCGATCAGTCTCATGCCAAACTTCAACAGCAGGCTGTAGGAGCACCAATGGAAAGAGTAGCTGTGGACATCATGGGCCCCTTCCCTGTCACTGAAAGAGGTAACCGGTTCGTTCTCACTGCCATGGACTACTTCACAAAGTGGCCTGAGGCCTATGCAATACCGAACCAGGAAGCAGAGACGGTTTCGGATGCACTGGTGGAGGGGATGTTCAGCAGGTTCGGTGTGGCGGAGGTCATTCATAGTGATCAGGGGAGGAATTTTGAATCCAAGCTGTTTGCAGCCCTTTGTGAACGGCTTGGCATGGAAAAAACTCGCACAACGCCCCTGCACCCCCAAAGCGATGGCCTGGTCGAAAGATTTAATAGGACCTTGGGTCAACAGCTAGCTATCCTTACAGCTGACCATCAGCGGGATTGGGACACTCACCTCCCTTTCATTCTCATGGCCTACAGATCTGCGGTACAGGACTCCACACTGTGTACCCCTGCTTTGCTTATGCTGGGGCGTGAGCTTAGGACCCCCCCAGAGTTGTTGTTTGGGAAGCCCCCGGACATGCCGGGTATACCTGCCGGACCAGAGTATGCAAGGAGGTTGCAGGATCGAATGGAGACAGCCCATGTGTTTGCCAGAGATCAGTTGGAAAAGGCTGGCATGAGACAGAAAAGGAACTATGATGTTAGGAGCAAGGGAAGAGACTTCAAGGCTGGCGAGTCGGTTTGGGTGTACAGCCCGAGGAAGAAAAGAGGACGCTCCCCGAAGCTTGATTGCCACTGGGTGGGCCCCTGCTTGGTTCTAGAGAAGGTGGGGGAGGTAGTGTATAGGGTGCAGATGCCGCCTGGAGGCAGGAAGGTAGCCTTGCATAGAGACAGGCTGGCCCCGTACAGAGGTAACTTGGCCGTCTCTTTTGAAAAGAGAAAGACCACCCCCCCTGCCTCACAAAACAACATTGACCCCACACCCGTGCCCCACACCCCAGTGGCTCCTGAATCCTCCGCCCTAAACACCCCACATGCGGCCACTTCCCATGGACTTTCCACTGATCCCCATGCCCCAACCCCTCATCCCCTTGCAAGCTCAGACATTCAACCTGAGATGCGGCCAAGGAGGCAGAGACGTCGGCCTGGGCACCTTAAAGACTTTGTTTGCCCCCTCGTGGACGAGGGTTCTTCTTATTAAAGGG
The DNA here is from genome assembly GCF_965113295.1 of Leuciscus leuciscus. NCBI lineage: Eukaryota > Metazoa > Chordata > Actinopteri > Cypriniformes > Leuciscidae > Leuciscus > Leuciscus leuciscus. The sequence continues at coordinate 41,943,725 of NC_138737.1, read as the reverse complement.
GGGGCAGTGTAATGTCAGTATAAATGGAAGAGACTAGTTAGTTAGTGTTATATTGCTCGACAATGTTAATCGACTCACAAGTGGTTCTATCTGTTAGTCCCTGGTTCTTTAAGGGGCGGGGTTTTAGCGGGGTCAAGGGGCTAGAGCGAGTGAAGAGCTGGGAGCGGGAAGACAGAGTGAGTTTAACAACAGAGACAGCACGTTATATCTCTCCCCTTCATGTTGTACGGCGTGGGTTACGGCCATAACAGTAACCCTGCAGTTCTTAAATAAAGCCTTAGAAGGAGGAAGAATCCGTCTGTTTACTTTTAGTAGCGAAACGCTACAATACTTTCAGCATAATTTTACTAGCCCGTTCGGCAATATTAGCTCTGTCAGCTCGCTAAGCTAACCGCACAAGAAAGTCGAAAAAAGTAGATTTTATCCTCAGCTTTAGCAATAAGGGTTCGTACTCTCAGAGATAAATCTCTCTGTAACCATGAAATTAATTTCCTTTTAGCTTTCACAACAACTGGGTCAAAGTTCAATCTGCATCTGACTTTATCCTCCTTACATATGGATACACTCTGATAGGTCACCTGTGACTGAACTGGAATACCGTAAAGAGAAGGACAGGTTTTGACAGCTCACATTTATTAAGATTTAGATTTAAACCGGATGCTTTAGAGAAAAATGTATGCATTGGATGGCAATCACAATCTGAGATTCATCTTTTAAAAACAGGGTAGTGTCGTCTGCTAGCTGACTAATAAGTATATGTTTGTTGTAGTAATATCTTGCAGATGACTACTCGAAGGAACGGAGGAAAGAAGTTGTGCAGCATCAGGAATAAATAAGGGGATTCAGGGTGTCAGACAAACAGGACCTCAGATCCTCTGATCTCCTGAGATATGGACAACACAAACACACACTGCCATTTGTCTCCACACCCCACAGAGTGAAGGTGCGGGAACACTTCTGTCCCTCCTGTCCTTCCTTCACATTTGAAAAGATTATATAAATATTGTAATGTTATATGTCAATACAAGTGAATTAACAGTCATGTTTGGTATCATTTAACCCTCTGGAGTCTGAGCGGTTTTCTGGGCCCTGGAGGTGTTCTGACATGCTCTTACATTTGTGCTTTTTTCAGTTATTTATAAACATGTTAATGGCAAAGGTGTAAATTCACTCTATATAGCACAAACAGGGCTACCAAAATATGTGATCACCATGCATGTATATTTTAGCATTTTTAAGAGAATAATGTTTATGCGTGGTTATTGAAAAAAATTTAAATGAAAGTTGCTGAAAAAAGACCACAAAACTCATAATAAATATGTGTCAATAAGACTTTTGACTAATGGATGTTGTCGCTTCGAGTTCTGGCTTCAAAATTATGTGAAAATAGTCTTGCTTTATCGTTCACATAAAACAATACATTGATTTAAATTGATGTAAAACAGGTTTTGCTTGGAAAGCCAATATGCGAGGGGGGCGTGAAGGAGGAGTGGTTTACACCTTAGAATACAATGTCCCACCCACTCTGCATAATTAGCCATTCACTCAGGTGTGACACTGACTGAGCCACAATGCAAGGACAAAAGATATATTTAGAAGAAGACTTATATTGACCATTTAAGATTTTGCTTACATCTATCTTGTAAATATGTTTTGCTATTTTATTAAAAAGGTTACAATTACAACAATAATTACAATTTCAACAATATTTCAAGTGTACTCTTTCTTTGTAAAAAAAAAATGATTATAGGCCTACATTTTATCTATGTATTCATTAGTTTGAATATAGCCAACATTGGAACAGCTAACATCTTAGTTGATGACTTTATTTTTGACAAAAATAGTATTTTATATAGAAATTGCTAAACAAAAGCTTATTTGATGTGGCAGTATATTCTACAGTAAAAACTGTACCCAAATCTAGTCAACAAAATGTTGTCTTTCATATTTTGCCTGACTGTAACGTTGTTTTTAGGAAATAGTAGGGCATATAAATGTTAATTTGCAGTTTAATACGTTGCTTATACAAATACATTTTATTTCAACATATTTCAGTCGATTTTTACTCAGTATAGCAAAATAGTTTGCTAAAAGCAGATCATTCATTCACACACGCTATTTAAATTTAAACTGTCTTTTTGCGAGCTGTGGTAAACAGCGCGCATCTCTGCCGTTCATTCATTCATAAACAGAAACCAGATTCACGTGAGAAGGAAAAAAACTTACTACAGTATTACTCAGCTCGCTCCTCGATATACCTGCACTTCTGAGGTACATTTTCCATTATTATTATTCCTCACAGCGCTGCGAGACGGTGTAAACAAGTAATGATCTGAATAAACTTGTGTTTTCTCGAGCTGATATGGGGGCGTTCACAGGATTGCGTGGATTGCCTCAATCATTTGCGTTTGAATAGCGCGCGCTCTCCGTGGGCGTGGTCACATTGCATTTGAATGAGCTGTAATGAGCTCGACTGGAATCGCTCTCTTTTAATACAGATTTCACAAGATGAGAATATTTGTTTTTTATATAAATTGCTTCATTTAAAAGAAGAGAATTCAAGCTTCATGCCTGTGTGTCTGTATGCCTGTTTGACTGAGTATTCGCTGAGTTATTGTTCATTTTCGGACGTTTCAGAATGGACTTCACTGGCAGAGAGAAGGCAGAACTCGCTTCGTGTTTATTTTTCTTTATTTGGCAAAAAGCACAACACTTTGTTTTTATTGTGAGTATACACAAAAATAATACACATTTAACAGAATCGATTGATGTATGAAACTCCTATGGAAAATCAAAGTCAACAGAGTATTTATGAGTTTCTTTTACACTGATAAAAAAAAAGCAAGCTGGTATCGCCGGCGATACAGCCGACCTCAGGGGGTTAAAGTCTCTCAGTGCGACTGGTACAACGGTCTCATCTCCACAGAAGTAAACCAAATGGTAATAAGGGTTTAGAGATGCTTTGCTTACTGGGTGTGCACTGTTTCCTAGGGTCCTTCATCCAAACTTCCTCCTGTTCCTCGACAAAGTGTAAACTCCCTATGTCTATAACGCTAGTCAATGCAAATTCCTATTGTAAGTTCGTTCCCCACATTGGGGGATGTTTTGTCTTGGTCAAATGCTTCAAGATTTAGTAGCCAGATCAGCCCGTAATACTGACTGTCCTCAGACGCTCAGCATTATGTATTTTTCTAATGTCAGGTATGCATCTTTTACTCTTTACCTCTTTAGCATTTGATGTTATTGTATTGATTATCTTTGAATTGATTATGTAATTGGCATGATACATTTACCTGACTTATAATAAATTGTTACATTTGGATTTATTCTGATTTACTCTAAAATTATTAACTCTAGTAGATTACATTAAGTCCATAACACCACAATTCTGTGCTCAGGTTAGTAAGCGGACTGGAATCCAGCTTCGGTAGAGCAGAGGAGCACACCGACTGAAGCTTTAGAGATCCGACTAACACAACGGCATTAGTCAATGTATACTTAGACTGTAGAGGCTAATAATGGGTTTTCTGTTTAGAACGACAGAGTGTTGTTAGACCAATCTAAATAGGGTGAGCCTCAACCACTAATTATAGCATAGTATTATTCTAATTCTAAGTGTACATGGGAAATCACAGCATGATTATACAAAGCTACCATTAGTAGTAGTTACAGCTTGGTTCTATGGTAAGGGTCGTGACCTCTGGTTAGATATAATCTTACCTTAATTAAGTGTGTTCAGATCTATGGGGACTAAATAATATATTCTAGAATGAGCAAAGTGGAGTACAGCCGTCTAGGATATTAGTCTATCGCCTCTGTCTAATGGCCGAGACTGACGAGCTTGTGATTATGAGATCGTATACCCGGCCGGTGTGAGACTCGAAGTGTTACAGGAATCCGGATGAACGGGTGTAATTTCAATAAAGCCGTAAATAGAATAATCAAACATTCACCTAAATTGAATGATTAACAAACATCAAGTAAACTTTTTTTATTTTTGGAGTCAGATGAAACAAAGAGGTAATTCAATTAATTAGCTGAACGCTGTAAAGACAGTAACACGCAGTAAACCTTCACCCGCTTATAGGAAACTGCCGTTGGACTGATTGGGCAGGGCCTTATAAAGTGGTGACCCCGACGTGATCTCGCAACTCAGGCGTCTTTTCAGGGGGAAATATTGTGATTTTTCAACCAACAAGAGGTTTGCTCTTCTTCTCTTCCTTCAGTATTTGTGGTAAGTCAATTATTTTTTCCTTTTTAGAAGTGGCGAAGGAAAAACAGACGCACCCCATATAAACACATTTTTAGAATGGGTCGGTAACACCCAGTTAGATCGGAGACCTCAGAAATCCAGTAAAGCTTGAGAATTAGACACAAACACATGTCAGGGACATGATAGCGGCAGCCTAGATGAGGTAAAGGAGGAAAGAAGTTGTGCAGCCATAAGAAATAAATGAGGGGTTACAGGACAACCCTGACCAACTCCTCTTGACATTTGAAATCTAGGCGAGGTTCCTGATTCAAGGTTAACCCTCTGGGGACCAAGCTGTTTTTGGGGCCCTTGAGATGTTCTGACATGCTCTGACATTTGTGCTTTTTTCAGTTATTTATAAACATGTTAATGGCAAAGGTGTAAATTCACTCTATATAGCACAAACAGGCCTACCATAATATGCGAGCAACATGTATGTAGATGTTTGTATTTTTAAGAGAATAATGTTTATGCGTGGTTATTTAAAAAAATAAAAATGAAAGTTGCTGAAATAAGACCACAAAACTCATACAAAATATGTGCCCACAAGACTTTTGACTAATGGATGTTGTCCCTTTCAGTTCTAGCTTCAAAATTATGTGAAAATAGTCTTGCTTTATCGTTCACAAAAAAAAATACATTGATTTAAATGGTGTAAAACAGGTTTTGCTTGGAAAGCCAATATGCGAGGGGGAGGAGTAGTTTACACCTTAGTCCCACCCACTCTGCATAATGACTCTGCATAATTAGCCATTCATTCAGGTGTGACACTGACTGAGCCACAATGCAAAGACAAAATATATATTTTGAAGAAGACTTATATTGACCATTTAAGATTTTGCTTACATCTATCTTGTAAATATGTTTTGCTATTTTATTAAAAAGGTTACAATTACAACAATAATTACAATTTCAGCAATATTTCTGCAAAAAAGTACTCTTTCTTTGTAAAAAAAAAAAAAAAAGATTATAGGCCTACATTTTATCATATGTATTCATTAGTTTGAATATAGCCAACATTGGAACATCTTAGTCTATGACTTTATTTTTGACAAAATAGTATTTTATATATATTCAGAAAAGCTTATTTGATGTGACAGTATATTCTACAGTAAAAACTGTACCCAAATCTAGTCAACAAAATGTTGTCTTTCATACTTCGCCTGACTGTAACGCAGTAACTGTAACTGTAAAAGCAGTTTATTCTTTCACACACAGACGCGCGATTCATATTTAGGCTAAACACTCTTTACAAATAGACGCGCGATTCATATTATAGAAACGCGATTCATCTTTTTGTTTACATAAGCCTACAACGTTATTCCATAACGTTATTCCACATTAACACTTGAGAAAGGATAACTTAGCCTACCTCACTCCTCAGCGGGATCTGCTCCTCATATCAGCACGGAACATTTTCTCCATAAGGTAGGCTATATTATGCCTCTTTGTTTACAGCTGATGTGGGGGCGTTTCACAGACTGAAATGGTTCTCAGAATTTGCGTTTGAATAGCACGCGCTCTCCGGGGAGTGGTCACATTACTTTTGAATGGCTCCTAATGAGCTCGACTGGAGTCGCTCTCTTTTTATACAGATTACAGAAGCTGATAATATTTGTTTTTTATATAAATTACTTCATTTAAAAGCTGCGATCTCAAGCTTTATGCCCGTGGGTCTGTTTGCCTGTTTGACTGAATTTTCGCGGAGTTATAGATAATTTTCGAACGCGTTTCAAATGGGAGTTTACTGACAGAGAGAAGGCAGAAATAGCATCATGTTAGTTTTTCTTTATTTGTCAAAAAGCAAAACACTTTATTTGTATTGTGAGTATACAGAAAAAAAATAGAAACTGAACAGGATCGATTGATGTATTACACGAAAATGAAAGATCAAAATTAACAGAGCATTTTGTGTTTATTTTTCATTGCTAAAAAAAAAAACGAGCAAAACGCGCGGGCGCGTTTTTGGTCCCCAGAGGGTTAAAGCCCATGTTGCAGGTGTAACGACAATGACTATGACATGCGGTCACATGCTGTTCAAATTAGTAAATCCTGATCTCCAAACACATCCTTCGTTGTCTCCTTAGACAACGAGTTTGTTCATGGCGCCTCCAAGTCCGCTTGAACGGTCAAAATTGCATCTTTGTGGCTCCCCCGAGGGACATTTGAGTCACATAGGGAACCCTGTTTTGGAGAATCCCCTCTAAAACCCCCATTTCAGCCTGGACTCCCTGTGACTTTACAGCCTCATGACATTCCAACACCCACACACACACACACACATGCACACACACACACACACACACACACACACACACACACACACACACACACACACACACACACACACACACACACACACAAATTTATATATTTGTGTTTAACTTAACATCCTTTAATGTATGTAACTCAGACTTGTATCTGAACTTCCTGTATGCATGTGTGATTAATGTTGTTTTGATCATATAGTTATGATCTTCGAGTGTTTGGCTCTGAAATGTATTTCTGAAGAATGTTCTCCCAGTAGAATCGCATCCCGTAACCCGATCTCATTGGCAGGTCATAAAAGTTGACCACCAAGCTCAGCCAGCCCTATGCAAAGGAGACCACGGGTGCGCAACATTCCAACGCACACACACAAACACACTCTGGACTTTGAAACAGAAACCCCCTACAGAAAAGGACTTTTACTTGACTTGACTTGTAAACCATAGTGAAGCATATATGTCCTATTGTAACATTAATAGAACTGCAAATGCCTATACTAATGCATAATAATGTATCTTTGCATTGCTACAACGTCTATATTCTATTTTTGATATCTCTGTAATCCTCTCCAGCTAACGGAGTTGAATTCCGATAGCAGAATGCAGTGATGCGCATTGTTTCATACAGTTCATATGTCTGGAGAAAAATCCTCTCAAGTTAAAGTCAATCATGACTCATTCGAGTGGGCGTGTCTAACCGGACAAAGGAATCTTCCCGCTCGAAAAATCTCGACAGATGATTTGCCCTTCACGCAAAAGGAGGCGTACACGGGATTCCCTCAAAAGACGGGACTCGCCTGTTACGCGCTCTCTCAACTCTCAACTCTCAACTCAACCCTCTTCTGACCTTCTCCTCCACGCGCAGCGCTTCCCAACGCAACCAGCTGGACAGGCCTCGGCTTCTCCTCTGGACGCATGCCCGCGTCATGTAGAAGCTGCCGTTCTTTTGCGACTAAGTTCCTACTCGCCTTTCCCCGCCACAAGGGAAATGATCTGAACTTTCTCGGTAACGTTAAATTCAAGTGAGCCTTTACATCGTCTTGCGAAACGACCCAAAAGACGAAGCTAGACGCAAACCAGCTGGACACGCGCACGCGCGCGCCCCCTTTTCAGCACCACTCTGAAAGAGCACAGAATCTTGCAAGTAACGTAACTCTCTCTAAACGCTGATTTCAGGTGTCCAGTTCTTAGGTCTGTGAATTAAGTTACCCTCTATCTCTTCTCTCTGTCTTTCTTTCTGTCTTTCATTTCATTTCATTTATTCTGACCACGCGATGTTTTATGTTTTGTTTGGTTAAATGTTGTCTGTTTTACTGTTTGCATTTTTACGTAGGTTTATATTGTAGCTCATATAATCTCTCTAGTTTACATTTATAAAAAATCAATTTATACTTTTAACTGTCTCTGTGTTTGAAAAACCCACCTTATGAGTCAATGAAATCAAAAATCTAAGCTACAAGCTCGATATTGACTACCTTGAGTAGTTTTATTTCATAAACTCAGAAAGTTTTATGTTCGTGGCCAGAAGATAAACTTTCTTGGAGTTTGTAAACAGAAATACTCCTTCTTAACTGATAACCTTACGTTTATTCGCTGGACGAATGACTGATGACGAGACCAGTTACAGAACGAGGTATTTCCGAAAATTAATAAAGTAATGTATATGCGATTTATGAATTATGACCATGAGTTATGATTAGTAATATTTCCCAAATTCCCTATATTCTTGAGCTAATTCGCATTGACCCAGAGTCGTTTACGTTACACAGGTTAGAGTACCCAGTAAGCCGATGTATAGAAAAATAATGTAGGAACTAGATTTAAATATAAACATATACTTATAAAACGCTATTTAGGCTTCTGGAGTCGTTTTTGTGAGAAAATTTTCCTTCTGCATTTGAAAACCGCCGAACCGGAAGTGACGTAACATGAGGGAGAGCGGTCAAAGTAAACAATAGGAAAGCAATGGATCGCAATGACAGCTCGGAAAGCTGGGGGAATTGTAGCCTAAATGTTTACTCGTATTATATATATAATTCATATAATTGATATATATGATGATATCATATAATTATGAGCCTGATATGAAGCCAAGTGAGCAGGACAAGGCCAGGGTTAGATAGACAGAACAACGGTGAGTTGTGGTGTGAGGAGAACAGGGCGAGAGAACAGTGTTAGCTTATAGATGTATTCACGTTAGCCTGACGATATGTATAACACTATGCTCAGATCACAATACTGTACAGATTATTATCATCATGTATCAGGCAATAGCAAAGCTAGTATTTAGACCCTTACCTGCATGTGTTGTGTGTGTCAGCCATTAGGAGACAGTTTCCAGAGGAAGAGGGACTTTATAAAGGCTTTGAATTAACCCATTTGGTGACGATGAATACAAAAAATTATCACAATCACAACTGTCTTACTGTACAAAAACTTTATATGTAGAAACAGCCAACACAAACATTAAAGTCGGTTTGTACAGATTGAAAATGAATTATAGAACATAATATATTATATTTATAATAATAATAATAATAATAATAATAAGTGTTGGCTGCAGACTAATAACAAACACATAAATGCATTACAAGTTTATGTAGCATATGTTAATGAATTAAATTAAGACAAGGCACATTTTGTAAAACAGATGTACAATAAGTGATCTCTGACGGATCCGTGAGCGTCATGTTTCCCGCCGGCGGCTGAACCACATGCTGACGGCGGACCGTCACCGGGTGACCCGATGAAGGAGCCGGGACAGTGTGCACATATCGCCGGGATTATAATCATCCGGTCTATAGTGAACGCTACACACTACCGCGTTATTCAAAGCAGAAGCAGAAGTGAAGTCCCGTCTCTTACCCTGCACAAAACGCACGGAAGATCGCACCGTCCTTTTTCTTATTCGGAAACCTGTGGACTCGATGTCCTGACAGGCCATAATTCACAATCATTTACCACGACGATGATTAATTGAAATACAATAAGCACCGAAAACACACTGAATCATGACCGCTCCAACTGAATACCAACCTACTCCGCACTGAGCGAACGCAGAGCCGGCAAACGACTCCCTCATGTGACGTCATATGACGCGATGGTCGAAAAAAAAACGTTTTTTCAACACGGTCAAGGAAACTGTCACGTTTTCTGTTAAATTTGTGCCCTTATGTCTTGCAAAACAATTTTTAATCCTGCATTTACTTTTCATATGGTATTTTCATACAAGGTTATATTAATAAAAAAATAAATTAAAAAAACCTGCAACATGGGCTTTAATGGAACAGTTGGCATTATTATAAAGAGTTCTTATAAATTTGCAGAATGGGTCACCAAACCCAAGCTTTTGGAGAGATAGAAAAATAAACTCGTGTCTCATAAACTCGTAAAATCTACAAAAAGAATAAAAAGTCATTATTAACTAATTCACTTTAGTCTAATAAATCTATAAAAAGTCTGATATTGTTTGCTATTTGTCTTTTTGGCATGAATCCATATTGAGTCTGTGTTTAATGAATGAAAGAAAAGGAAGGCTGAAGAAAAGTTCTCAAAAATTACTACAAAAAGAGGCAATTTCCTTAGAATTATCTGTCAAAATGCCATTAATTTCCTGCAAACTAATAGTAAGATTCCTAGAGATGTGTTTTTCCATTTTTTAAAAATAAGCAGAGCTCTGTTCTCCTTGTCCTAGCCGTTTCCTTCTCGAACGAACACAGGAGTCTTCAGCTTTGTATTTATAAATACTGTGTAATTTAGATTGGAGCTCTGCAAGTTCTGTTAGACCAGTTTCTGATAAGCCTTCAAGTGTTATGATCTTTTATATAACCTTCTCCTCTTCATACTCTGTTTTATTTTGTTTTCAATTTATACATATTCTGTAAGACTGAGGAAGACACTGCTCCATTTATTTTTTGATTGTAATAAGATATAATATTTAAGTTGTTATGCAGCATATCACTGATTATAAAATGTATCTGTAAAAATATGTATTTCTTTATTATTCTGACAGTAACCATGCTGGTTAGGCTAATATTTAATTCCTTTGTTTTGCATTATATTAATCGCAGCTTCAGAGTAGTTCCTGTCAGTCACCTGTAGTTCCCACTGTGTCCACAGGGGGCGCGAGAGAGTAATCAGTGTGTTATTACTGTCATCAATCCTCACACACACCCGTAGTACGGTGTACATTTTAGGACATCCTCAGACCTCAGACATATGAAGACAAGGCATCATGCCTCAGACTAAAAGGCTTCAGTCATTGGACAAAACGGCATCGCGCCTCAGACTGAAAAGCTTCAGGTCTCAGGAAAAACAATGTCAGGTGTCAGGTCTCGTACAATTAGGCATCAGACGAAACAGCCTCAGACAAAAAGGCATCAGACATAAAGGCATCAGACAAAAAGGCATCAGACTAAAAGGCATCGGACGAAAAGGCATCAGACAAAAAGGCATCAGACGAAACGGACTCAGACTAAAAGGCATCAGACATAAAGGCCTCGGACGAAACGGACTCAGACAAAAAGGCATCAGACGAAACGGACTCAGACCAAAAGGCATCAGACGAAACGGACTCAGAGGGAGTTTGGAGATTCGTATTGCCCCGCCCCATATGACGTCACATGTACGCGGTTCATAGCTCGAAAGAATGCTTTAACTCCATGATAGTTTGCCAACATACAAACTAGCTAGTTGAAATATGGCATCTAAGTTTTTAAATGTGCAAATAAAACTTGCGAAATGCATGTTCTCTTCTGTAAACAACTTAATTAGTGTAACATTTCAATAAAGCAGGGATTTTAAAGCTACAATATGCAAGAATTTTTGGCCTCTGGAGGGCGCTACATTCCAAACAACAACAACGGCGTAGCTTGATGACGATGTGAAGGAGCGTGGAATGATGGGAACTGTCGTTTTAAACTCCACCGTGGATGTAAATCAGTCAGACGGGAATCTAAAATCATGTTCATGGATGAGGCTAAGTTCTTTTTTTATAATGACATGCTTTTTGTGGCGGGGGGGGCGTGGTTCAGCGCGGTCTGTAATGGGAGAGAGAAGAGACGAGCAAGTAGGTCAAGTGCAAATGACGAACACCTGTGTTTTATTGCAGTGATTGGCGTGGAGAGACCGCTTATAAGCCGCGCGCTGGAACGAGAGAGAGACTTTGGACGCAGAGAAAGAAAACCGGTGGATCCGAGCTCTCATTTTTGAACTGTTTTGTGCCGTCGCGGTTGCCACGGTGAATGCGCGTTGTGCACGACTTTTGTTTGTTTTGCTTTATTTTAATAAAGTACGAGTCCCAGTCACGACGACCCCTGTCTTCTTCCTTCCTGACTCTTGAACCTCATCACACTTTTATTTCATTAAAATGAATTAACCGCAAGAAAAGTAAGGTTTAATACTACATTGGTTATCATAGATGTTACTGTATGTCGAATTCATTGTTGTGATAACGCGGGGCAGTTTTACGTGTTCTAAACAATTGTTGTAAAAGTACATTCGAACATACCCACATCATTTGCCAAAATACTGATTAATATTTATGTATAACACATGCTATATTTATATACATGGCCATAAACACCAGACGTGATAAACAATGTCAATAAACTAAACAGAAATCTAAAGCAATAATACTTCCCTTACATACCGAATGCTACATTAGGAAATATAAAATTAAGCATAACGTTACTTTGTCGACAGAACCAGCTGCAATCGGTAAAGAATAATTATGTTCCATAACGACTGCAAGAAACAAGCTACGTGTGTTGCTTGATAGACGCTACAACTACAACTTCTGCATTTGTCCAGGACTCCACGCAGTACGAGCGGAAACCGAGGGTAACGCGGATATGACGCAATTGACTGGCGACTCCCAGCTCACCCCTGCTCTAACGCCCCGTTTCCTTGGTTAAAATCGCAATTTTCTCACGATTTAAAAATAGTTGGAAACATTTGGGATATTGTAAGTAATCAACTTAACAAAATATATAACACTGGCCTTGAGATTATGGGATATTTTAATGCAAAATTCTTGCATATTGTACCTTTAAGCAGTGATTTTAACACTGTTTTAACATTTAATTAAAGCATATAATATATACATAGCATACATATATTTATATATATATATATATATATATATATATATATATATATATATATACAGGCCAAAGATTTTTAAACATATACAATTTTTTGTTTTTTTTTTGGGGGGGATATATGGGATACATGCTAGGACAGAGAGAATGTTTTTGAAAGAAGTTTCTTCTGCTCATCAAGCCTGCATTTATTTGATCAAAAATACAGAAACAAAATGTAATATTGTGATATATTATTACAATTTAAAATAATTGGTTTTCAATTTATTATACTTTAAATTATCATTTATTTCTGTGATGCAAAGCTGAATTTTCAGGATCATTACTCCAGTCTGTCACATGATCCTTTAGAAATCATTCTAATATGATGATTCATTATCAAAGTTGGAAACAGTTCTGCTGCTAAATATTTTTTCATAACCTGTGATACTTTTTTAGGATACTTTGATAAATAAAACGTAAAAAAATAAATAAAAAAAAGAAGCAAATATTTTAAAAATATAAATCTTTTGTAACAACAATATACACTACTGGTCAGTAATTTGGGGTCAGTAATTTTTTTTCTTTCTTTTTTTGAAATAAATCAATACTTTTATTCAGCAAGGATGTGTTAAATTGATCAAAAGTGATAGTAAAGAAGCAGGGGCGGATCACCCCAGTTGGCAGCAAGGAATTAAAAGTTATGGCCAATTTAACTGTGATTAAATTCAGTATATATACGTCTGCCATATGTTGCCACCCCTCAAAAATTCCTGCACCCCTCTCGCCACACCATAAATATTTTTCTAGATCCGCCCCTGTTCAGAAGATTTATATTATTCGATTTTTTTTATTTTTTTTTTATAAATGCAGTTCTTTTTAACCTTTTATTCATCAAATATATTAGGCAGCAGAACTGTTTCCAACACTCATAATAAATCAGAATATTAGAATGATTTCTAAAGGATCATGTGATGGACTGGATGTCACATGTGACACTGAAGACTGGAGTAATAATGCTGAAAATTCAGCTTTGCATCACAGAAATAAATGATAATTTAAAGTATAATAAATTTAAAACCAATTATTTTAAATTGTAATAATATATCACAATATTACATTTTGATCAAATAAATGCAGGCTTGATGAGCAGAAGAAACTTCTTTCAAAAACATTAAAAATAGTAATGTTTCCAAACTTTTGGCCTGTACTGTATATATTATGTTGAAGAGAACATGCATTTCGCGAGTGCATGTTTTAACATTTAATTAAAGCATATAATATATATAGCCTATATATATATGCTTTAATTAAATGTTACACTAATTATGCTGTATGCAGAAGAGAACATGCATTTCACGAGTTTTATTTGCACGTTTAAAAAGTTAGATGACATATTTCAACTATAGCTTGTATGTTGGCAAACTATCGTAAAGCGTTTTTTTTTTTTTTTTTTTACTTTTATTGAATATGTATAAGATAACAAGCGGATATAAAGGACATATAACTTCTACAGGAATTAAATTATATCAAGTATATGTAAGCTTCACATTATATAAAATACATAAATAAATAAAAGACATACACAGAGGAAACATTATCACATTGTCACTTTTCTTGTTTTTAATCAACCTTAGAGACTTTAGAAATGTATCAAGTAAAGCGTTCTTTCCAGCTATGAACCGCGTACATGTGATGTCACATGGGGCGGGGCAATGCGAATCTCCAAACTCCATCTGAGTCCGTTTCGTCCGAGGCCTTTATGTCTGATGCCTTTTAGTCTGAGTCCGTTTCGTCCGAGGCCTTTATGTCTGATGCCTTTTAGTCTGAGTCCGTTTCGTCTGATGCCTTTTTGTCTGATGCCTTTTCGTCCGATGCCTTTTAGTCTGATGCCTTTTTGTCTGATGCCTTTATGTCTGATGCCTTTTTGTCTGAGGCTGTTTCGTCTGATGCCTAATTGTACGAGACCTGACACCTGACATTGTTTTTCCTGAGACCTGAAGCTTTTCAGTCTGAGGCGCGATGCCGTTTTGTCCAATGACTGAAGCCTTTTAGTCTGAGGCATGATGCCTTGTCTTCATATGTCTGAGGTCTGAGGATGTCCTAAAATGTACACCGTACTACAGGCGCTGAAAAGCAGATCATCTTTCAGTTGTCCCATGATGAACAGAATTAAATAAAGTTATGTTTTTTTCCAATTGCTAACACACAATTTTGCAAACTAGGCTGGTTTTATCAAAATACTTTTCACAATTCACAAAACCACACACCCAAACTGCAAAATACCTCATATATCCCGCAGAATGAAGCACTGCAACCAAAACTACATATAGCATTATCAAAATCAAACTTTTGCACAAAATGGCACACACTTCATTCATATAAACAGATTTTTGTCAAACCAACTACACACTGTTGGGCGTAATGAAGAGCACTCTCATCTTTAGTATGCTTTGCCATAATCCTAAAACAGTTCAAATTGTTGAAAATTCTTCAGATTGTTCACATGCACAGAAATATTTGCATATTACGCTTATCGACCGCTATAGCCTGACGGAGATGAGTGTGCCTCCTCATTAAATAACTTTGCAGGCCGACACAAAAGTAATCAAAGGTCCGGCACCCCGTTCGAAAACTGAATTGCCAGTCTTGTTCCGAAAAAGAAGCCTGTACTATATTTCCCCACCAGTGTTTACTCAGTGGCGCGGATACTGTGTTCTTCACTTCGGACGCGCGCTTCAATCCGTTGTGGATCTCTATTCGTTCCGGTGAAATTACAAAACAAAATGCATACAAACGTATCCTTGCCTGATATACTACCACTGATAAACATAATCGGTTTTGATAAAAAAAAAAAAAAAAAAAATATATGAGTGTGGATTAGAACCCAGAACCTCTGACACGTTTGGCAAAAGTTCTACCACTGGACCATTTAAATGTACTCTTTATATAACGGATCTATGTATTTATTCACGTGAAAATTCTCACCACAAACAACATATAACAAACCTATACCAAATTAAACCCGATGTACTATTTAAATCGATTGCTGGACATCGTAATGTTATTGTATACATCTGATTTATGATTTTGCATCCTCCCCCCGTCCCACCCGTCCCACCCACTTTTTAAAACAAAGTTACGCCACTGATTAGATTAATTGTCAATGCAAACAATCATAAAATACATAATATTGCAATATATACTGTATATATTTTCTGTGAGAAACGGACCTCAAGTTCGGGCTTCAAATATAACCTTAATGGTCGGGTTAAATGATTTCGTGTACGGGCCGGGTTCGGGCTTCAGTGGCAGATCTCTACAACAGATACCAATCACTTTTCTGGAGTCTGGAGTTTCCATCTTGCGTACTCACCTTTCCAGACACAACCTCATGCTTTTGGATTATCACTTCTTTTGGACTGTATATACACTGGTGGACACGAACACTGGGACGCTTCAACACCCAAGGATTCTTATGGACTGTTTTAGGGTATGGTGCGATGGACTCTATGCTTTTAACAGCCTGAGTTTTATTGTGTTGTTTCAAAGTTTCCTGTGAAGATTGTAAATACACCGTTCTTATCTACTTTAACCTCAGTTTATGTCTCATTCTTTTAACACCCAATTCCTCACACAGTAAATCTGAACCCATTTTAACATTTACATTTATGCATTTGGCAGACGCTTTTATCCAAAGCGACTTACATTGTGTTATCCTATACATTTATACATAGGTATGTGCAATCCCCTGGGATCGAACCCACAACCTTGCGTTGTTGACGCAATGCTCTTACCACTGAGCTACAGGAAAGCCAGTTACAAAATTTTAACTTTTGTAACTCAACTTAATTGGCTGATCGTTACAACTTGACTATATATCATGGGCTATTTGGCATTATTTCACACTGTATCCAGTATCCAGAGTTAGTTTGTAAGATGTATGTCTTATTTTGACTACGTTTCCCATGGTTCTTTGTATTATTCTACTCCATGACCTTCTTTCCCTGATTGATTGATTAGTTGTTCTGTTTCAATTATCTCATTAATTTCCTTTGTTTCATCCATGCTTATATACCCTGAGTTCTGTCTTAGTCTCTGCCCGTCTTCATCTATGTATAGCGTGTATGAAGTGTTTTCTGGTATTATCTTTAGAAATGTCTTTATGCTAATAAAGTGAGTATATTTTTCATAATTAACAAGAAATACTAAATCAGTGTTAATAAAGGTGCTGACGAGTGATCCATGAGAGACAAACTTTTGTCTCATCTCCGTTTCTCCTGTTTATTCAGGACTTTTAATCTGTTGATCTGTTTGTTTCTCCAAACACTGACAATCAGCATGATGAACAGAGGAGTGTTTATCACTGAAACTTCAGCATGAGAAGAAATCATTATAAGAGAGATGGAGCATGACAGACCCTGGAGAAACTCTGTGACGAATAAAGAAGAGCAATAAATAAAACATGTATAAGGGTTTTGAGATCTTTTATTTTTAATATTTGGGTATTTTTTTGTGTGTGTTTAATCCAAGGATTTAGCGTTATATCTTAACGTTTCAATGCAAGTTATTTTTGAATAGGCTTAGATTTGGTTCATTTTACCTAAAGAAATCGTACTCGGTTACTAACGTAACCTCGGTTCTCTCTAGAAGAGGGAACGAGTACTGCGTAAGTATCTTACGCTAGGGGAAAATCCCTTTTCCGCGAGATATTGAAGCCAAAAAATTATCCTTAATTTTGTATTATTGTAAAACGCGTTGCGGCAGCATACAGACATAGGCAAGACGGCTCGTGTGCCTATTGGCTGTTCTGCGGCAACTGCAGCAGCCTATCGAGCGAGGCCTAGCGTGACGTCAGACCCAATGAGGGTGCTTCGCGCCCACTGCGTCACATCCCGCCGAAACGGGCGTGGCTTAGGCCTATAAATCCAACTCGCAGGCAGCTGATATCTGATTTTTCATCGCCGAAGCTAACCAGAGCGTGTGCATGCACGGCAAGATACGCAGTACTCGTTCCCTCTTCTAGAGAGAACCGAGGTTACGTTAGTAACCGAGTACGTTCTCTTACGAGAAGTCTCTCGTACTGCGTAAGTATCTTACGCTAGGGGACCCAATGTAAAACGCCGTGCGTGCTGGGATCTGACACCAAAGACCCAAGGGCGAAAGCCCGGGGTTCATATAGTGCATAATCACCAGGGGAACTCACAGGGAGCCCGGGAAGAGGGAGGGGCGGAGCCGCGCTCTTCCACATATAGCAGCGTCCCTCAGACGCAAATTACATCATACAGACAGGGCGGAGTACGGCCTGAACTGATGGAAAATTGTGGCTCTTATTCATTTGCCCATAAGCATTTTGCGGTCGATCACCGAGCAGTGCTCATCGAGCAGTGCTCAGCAGACACAGTATTCTGAACCGATAGCATCAGAACAGACAGTACTGGTATATTTAGACCGACAACAGCCTGGCCTGTAAGGCAGGAACCTCTAGGTTATAAAACCTTATAAATGTAGACGGGGAGGCCCAGCCTGCCGCCATACATATATCTTGCAAGGCAATCCCACTTGACCAGGCCCACGATGAAGCCATGCTTCTCGTGGAGTGCGCTCTGACACCCAACGGGCACTGCATACCCTTGGAAGTGTACGCCAGCGCAATGGCGTCAACTATCCATCTGGATAGGCTCTGTTTCGATGCGGCTAGTCCCTTGGAACGTCCGCTGAACGAAACGAAGAGCTGCTCCGTCTGTCTGAAGACAGATGAGCGAGACACATAAGCTCTTAATGCCCTGACTGGGCAAAGAAAGCTCGCGTCTCCTTCCTCGTCAGAGACCGGTAGGGCTGACAGGGAAATGACCTGCGCCCTAAACGGTGTGTTGAGGGATTTTGGAACATAACCGTGCTTAGGTTTGAGTATAACTCTTGAGTCATTAGGCCCAAACTCCATGCACGTCGCGCTCACTGAGAGCACGTGTAAGTCCCCTATGCGCCTCACTGAAGCGAGAGCCAGAAGAAACACTGTCTTGAAAGACAGGTGTTTAAGATCAATCGTCTGTAAAGGCTCGAATGGGTCAACTTTCATGGCCTCCATTTACCGTAGAAAGGTCCCATACGGGGACTGAGGGAGGTCTGGGAGGATTCAGTCTCTTAGCTCCTCTAAGGAAGCGGATGACTAAATCGTTCCTTCCTATTGACTGGCCGAGCGTTGTTTTTGAGAACGCTGCTATGGCCGCCACATAAACTTTGAGCATGGAAGGGGACCTGCCCTCGTCCAACAGCTCTTGTAGGAAGGAGAGAACCTCCGTCACCCCACAGTCTGGGGGCGACACGCCACGAGCTGTGCACCAGCTGGAGAACACTGACCATTTCGAGGAATAGAGACGTCACGTAGACGGAGCTCTAGCCTGCGTGATCGTGTTTAACACTCCGCTTGGGAGGTCAGCGGGTACCCGTTGATGGCCCAAACATGAAGGGACCACAGCTCTGGGCGCGGATGCCAAATCGAGCCCTTGGCCTGAGAGAGGAGGTCCCTCCTCACTGGCACTGGCCATGGGGCAGTGCTTGCTAGCTGCATCAGAACTGGGAACCAGGGTTGGTTTTTCCAGAACGGCGCTACGAGTAGCACTGAGCATCCTTCTTCCCTGATCCGTTCTATCACCTGAGGCAGGAGAAAGACGGGAGGAAAGGCATAGAGCGGGCGGCGGGGCCATACATGAGCCAGCGCGTCCCTGCTCTTGGAGAAAAATTCCAGACAGTGAGCGTTTTCTTGAGACGCAAACAGGTCTACTTCCGCTCTGCCGAATTTCTTCCACAGTGGATATCCGGTCCTACGTTTAGGAGCCCTGGCACATGCGCTGCTCTCAGCGAGAGCAGGTTGCGCTGAGCCCACACCAGGAGGCGTTCTGTCAGCCTGTGCAGGTTTCGGGACCTGAGGCCGCCCTGGCGATTTATGTAGGACACCACTGACATGTTGTCCGAGCGGACCAGGACGTGGTGTCCTCGTATTTGGGGACAAAAACGCGTCAGCACGTTGTCTACTGCCAGCATTTCGAGGCAGTTTATGTGTAGAAGCTTCTCCCGTTCTGACCATTGGCCGAAGAACGGTCTGCCCTCGAGCAGCGCTCCCCATCCCGAGGTGGATGCGTCCGTAGACACTACCTTCACACTCGAGGAAGTCCCCAGGCTTACACCTGATTGGTACCAGTCGTTTGCTTTCCAAGGTTTCAGAGCTGCGATGCATTTCTGATTGACCTTAAGATGAAGCAGACCGGAAGCCCACGCTCGGCGTGGCACTCGCGCTTTCAGCCAGAACTGTAGCGGGCGCATGCGAAGCAAGCCCAGCTGAAGTACTGATGATGCTGAGGCCATGAGACCTAGCATCCTCTGAAATTTCTTGAGCGGAACAGATGCGCCGCAGCGGAAAGAGCTCGCTGCGCGCTGAATGTCTAGTACGCGCTGTGGTGACAGTCGCGCTATCATAGACAGCGAGTCCAGTTCTGTGCCCAGAAAATATATTATCTGTCTGGGGGACAGAGAACTCTTCGCCCAATTGACTCTGAGACCGAGATTCTCGAGGTGATCGAGTAAAATGGTCCTGTGCTCTATGAGCACCGAGTGAGATTGAGCTAGAATCAGCCAATCGTCCAAGTAGTTCAATACTCGCATGCCCTGTAGCCTGAGAGGTGCGAGCGCTGCGTCCATGCACATCGTAAATGTACGGGGTGCTAGGGACAAGCCGAACGGTAGGACTGTGTACTGATATGCCTGGCCCTCGAAGGCGAATCTCAAATATCGCCTGTGACGTGACGCTATCTGTATTTGAAAATACGCGTCTTTCAGATCTATTGACACAAACCAATCTCCTCTGCGAATCTGCGCGAGGATTTTTCTGGTCGTGAGAATTCTGAACTGTCGCTTTGCAAGCACTCTGTTCAGTTGCCTTAGATCTAGTATGGGTCTGAGACCCCTGTCTTTTTTCGGTACCAGGAAGTATCTGCTGTATAGCCCTCCTTCGCTCTGAGCTTGAGATAACGGCTCTAGATTAGATTAGATTAGATTCAACTTTATTGTCATTACACAAGTACAGGTACAAGGCAACGAAATGCAGTTTAGGTCTAACCAGAAGTGCAATAGCAGCAAGTGCAGGATATACAGTGGTTCCATAAGTGCAGAACATGGATATGTACTGAATAAATATAGAGTTGAATACTATTATAAACAAAAAATTACAGATAGATTTGTCCTATGAATATAATATACAGATAACTATTACTGTGAACAGAATTTACAGCTAGATATGTACTGAATATAATATACAGATGGCTATTACTATAAACAGAATTTTTACAGATAGATATGTACTATGAATATATATACAGATGGCTGTTACTATAAACAGAATGTGAGCATAATATACAGATGGCTATTACTATAAACAGAATTTTACAGATAGATATGTACTATGAATATATATATAGATGGGTGTTACTATAAACAGAATGTGAGCATAATATACAGATGGCTATTACTATAAACAGAATTTTACAAATAGATATATGTATAAGTTAGGCTAAAATGAGCAGTATAACAATGGATTTAAAGTAGTGCAAATAAAGTTTGGACAGAAGCTATCCGAGTGAAAGTGCAGTGGAAGTAATTGCATATTACAGTTAAGTACGGTATTGCAAATGTATATGTAAACAGTCGGTACTGTAAATAAACAGTCGGCAGTGCAAATTGAGCATATTCCAGTCAAGGTAGTAGTGCAAGATGCATATGTAAACAGTTGTTTCTATAATAACAGTCAGCAGTGCAAATGAACATTATAGTATTGCAAATAACAAAATGGAGGCAGGTGTGAGGAGGGAGAGGAGAGTCAATCAGTATATGAGGGGAGTGGGATCAATGAGGGTTAGAGTTTAATAAAGAGACAGCTCTGGGGAAAAAACTGTTCTTTAGTCTGCTGGTCCTGGTCCGTAGGCACCTGAAACGCCTGCCGGAGGGCAGGAGAGAAAACAGTCTGTGGGCTGGGTGAGAGGAGTCCTTAAGGATGCTGCGAGCTCGATGCAGACAGCGTTTCCTCTGGATGTGCTCGATGGCAGGTAGTGGAGTCCCAGTGATGCGCTGGGCGGTTTTCACCACCCGCTGCAGTGCCTTGCGCTCTGCAACAGAACAGCTCCCATACCACACTGTAGCACAGTTGGTCAGGATGCTTTCTATTGCACAGCGATAGAAGTTCACCAGGATAGTGGAGGAAAGCTGATTCTTCCTCAGTGTCCTCAGGAAGAAAAGGCGCTGGTGAGCCTTCTTGACCAGGCTGGAGGTGTTGGTTGTCCAGGTCATGTCCGCCGAGATGTGGGTCCCCAGGAACTTGAAACTCGAGACACGCTCAACAGCCATTCCATTGATGTGGATGGTGTCGTGTGTGCCTCTTGACACTTTCCTGAAGTCCACGATGAGCTCCTTCGTTTTGGTGGTGTTGAGGAGCTGGTTATTTTCAGTGCACCATGTGGCCAGGTGCTTGATCTCCTCCCTATAGGCAGTCTCATCGTTGTTGCTGATGAGACCAATCACCGTAGTGTCGTCCGCAAACTTGACGATGGAATTAGATCCGTACACAGGCTTGCAGTCAGAGGTGAAGAGGGAGTAGAGAAACGGGCTTAGCACACAGCCCTGTGGTACACCAGTGTTGAGTGTGATGGACGTGGAGCAGTTGGAGCCTGATCGAACATTCTGGGGTCTGTTGGTCAAAAAGTCCAAAATCCAGTTGCACATGGAGGTGTTGATGCCCAGGTCTCCAAGTTTGGCTATTAACTTAGTTGGGATGACAGTGTTGAATGCTGAGCTGAAGTCAACAAACAGCATGCGTGCATAAGTGTTCTTATTGTCCAGATGTGTGAGCACAGAGTGCAGTGCCATGGAAACTGCATCCTCTGTGCTCCTATTGCTACGGTAGGCAAACTGGTGTGAGTCCAATGTGGATGGAAGAGAGTCTTTTAGGTGTGCCAGGACCAGCCGCTCAAAGCACTTCATTACGATGGGTGTGAGTGCTACAGGGCGGTAGTCGTTAAGGCACTTCGGGCTGGAGTGTTTTGGCACTGGCACAATGGAAGTGCATTTAAAGCATGTTGGTACAGCTGCTTGGGCAAGAGACAGGTTGAAAATGTCTGTAAAAACCCCAGCGAGCTGCTCCGCACATGCCCTGAGTACGCGTCCAGGGATGTTGTCTGGTCCAGCAGCCTTGTGCGTGCTGATCCTGCTCAGTGCATTGCAGACATCTGTGGAGGAGAGTGTGATCGGCGGGTGGTCAGCTGAGGATTTGAGCTTGGTGGCAGTTTCTCTGTTGTCTCTTTCAAAGCGAGCATAAAAGTCATTTAGCTCGTTCAGGAAGTTGACATCAGTGGCTGCGGGGGTGGAGTGAGAGGGTTTGTAGTCACTGATGGCCTGAATGCCCTGCCACATGCGCCGAGGGTCAGCGTTGGAAAAGTGTCCCTCTATCTTAAGCTTGTAGCAGTGCTTGGCCTCTTTGATGCCCCTTTTCAGATTTGCTCTGGATGTGCTATAGGCTTGTGCATCTCCTGATCTGAAGGCAGTGTTGCGTGTCTTCAATAGGAGTCGCACTTCCCTGTTCATCCATGGCTTCTGATTTGGGTATGTGGTGATCTGCTTCTGGGTTGTAACACTGTCAATGGTGGTATTGATATAATCCAGTAGAGAGGAGGTGTAGCAGTCAATGTCCGTGTGAGAGCCACTGGTGGCTTGAGAAGCAAACATACTCCAGTCTGTGTGTAGAAACCTTTCCTGGAGTGAGGAATCTGCCCCCACAGGCCACACCTTGATGGTCTTCACTGATGGCTTCACGCGATTGATGAGAGGTGCATATTTGGGGGTGAGGAACAAAGAAAGGTGATCTGACTGTCCCAGGTGGGGGAGGGGTGTCGCGACGTAAGCTCCAGCCATGTTTGTGTAAACATGGTCTAAGGTTTTGTTTCCTCTGGTGTGACAGGAAACATGCTGGTGAAATTTCGGTAGCACTGACTTACATTTACATTTATTCATTTAGCTGACGCTTTTATACAAAGCGACTTACAATTGCTATATATGTCAGAGGTCGCACGCCTCTGGAGCAACTAGGGGTTAAGTGTCTTGCTCAGGGACACATTGGTGTCTCACAGTGGATTCGAACCCGGGTCTCTCACACCAAAGGCATGTGTCTTATCCACTGCGCCACTACCACCCCCTTTAAGTTTGAATGATTAAAATCACCCGCAACAATAAACGCAGCTTCCGGGTGAACGGTCTGTTGTTTACTGATGGCTGCGTGAAGTTCTTTCATAGCAAACTTGGCATCAGCATCCGGGGGAATATAGGCTGCAGTTATAATAGTGGAAGTGAACTCCCGCGGTAGATAAAACGGTCTACATTTAACCATGAGAAACTCAAGGTTAGCTGAACAATGTCTCCCAACAATAGCAGAGTTTGTGCACCAAGCTTTGTTAATGTAAATGCACAATCCACCACCTCTGGTCTTACCGGAGCCATCTAATGTTCTATCCGCCCGGAATGTATGGCGTCCCGCTAGCTCAATAGCGTTGTCCGGTATTCCGCTGTTTAACCATGTTTCCGTGAAAATTAGAACATTACAGTTCAAAAGTCTCTTGCTGTATGTGATGTTGAGTCGAATCTCCTCCATTTTGTTCAACAGCGACCGTACATTGGCAAGGAAAATGCTGGGTAAAGAGAGCCGGTGTGGTGTTAGCTTTAGCTTAGCTCTTAGTCCTCCGCGCTTCCCCCGCCTTTGTTTACGATCTCGACGCCGCCTGCGAGCACTTCCGCCCGGCCGGGCAGAGTGCATAGCCTCGGGTGTTTTGGCGATCTCAGGAAGGAGTCGAAGGTTGTCCATAAAACTGTCGGAAATTCGCAAACCAATATCCAAAAGCTCACCTTGGGTGTACGATGTTAAGGCACAACTGTTCTGCACGAACAGACCCGAAATAAGCAAGAAAAATACTGCTAAATTGCAGAATCTGGAGAGACCGCGAGCCTCGCGATGTACTCGCGCCGCCATCTTGGTTTCACTATGGCCCCTTTGCTCAATAGTTTCAAAATTTCGTCTCGAAGTAGGTGTGCTACTTCTGTTTTTACCGTGGTCTCGACGCGCGTCGCATAGCGGCGAGGGCGTCGGCGAAACTGTAGCGAATAGCCTCTTTTTATAATGTCTAGCACCCACTTCGAAACCCCGGGTAGCCTCGCCCATGCATCTGCATGAATGGCTAGGGGTTGAATGCGAAGCGCGCTCTGGTCGCTCAGCGACAGAGGGGCTTCGGTATGCTGTAACACAAGCGTCGCGCTTATGACATTTGAGGCAGAGGGCGCGCTGATAACAGCGGGCAGATTGCCCGCGCTCGACTCCTCTGCGGTGGTTAACCGAGAGGGGGAGGGCTGGGCGAGTCCCGTAGGACTTGTCATGTCTATGTGTGGATGTGGGCGCGGGATAACGGGCACATTTACCACACCGAGAGCATTGTCCGCCTGAGCAGAGCGAATGCACGTTGGTTTCGTTTTCACAGAAACCTCGAGACATGCAGGACGTAGTGATTGTGGGCACTGGGCAGTGGGCACATCTGCTACATTTAATGCGCAATCGAACTGGGTCGATTTTATGTGCGCGAGCCCTGTGTGACGGGCTGTGCTTGTGTGTAGGAATGGGCACTGGGCAGTGGCCATTTTGTCTACAGTCATAACACCATCAGCCGTGGCCGGGACACCAGAAAATACACTCTTTGTGGGATTTATCTGGGTAGCCGTGAAAACGGCATTTGTATGCAGGCAAGCGGGCAGTGGAACCAACTTGTTGACTGCAAAATACACTGGAACAGTCACATTTCTTGGAACTGAACGAGCGATGAGTTTTGGTGGAAGTCCGGCCGCAGCGGAACTTGGACACCGTCGTTTCCCTAGGCGTGCTAGGACGACTTCGGGGCCTCGGGCTTTACCGCAATCCTGGGCCGCGGCCCACGCGGGGTGGGGCGGCGGTCTCGCGCTTCGGGCCTGGCGGCGCTGCGAAGTGGCGGCGGTAGGCGGAGGCTGAGGCTGTGAGCTCTGAGCAGACGGTTTCACGCGGCCTGCTGCAGAACTGGAGCGCTTCAGCAGGAAGTGCTTCATAGCCTGTGACGCTTTCTGTACCTCGGCGAATCTTTCCGCGAAATCTTTGACGGAAGTTCCGAAGAGGCCAGCGGGAGAAAGCGGAGCGTCGAGGAACGCGGCGCGCTCAGACTCAGACATCTCAGAGAGCGTTAGCCATAGGTGTCACAGTGAGAGAGGCCATGCTCCGTCCTATGGCCTGTGCAGCAGACTTAGTAGCGCGGAGAGCGAGGTCCGTAGCACTTCTCAAGTCTGGCACGCAAATTGCATCTGGTCCTTTCTCGTCCAGCTTTCGGAGGAGATCGGCCTGGAAAATTTGCAGTGTGGCCATAGTATGCAGAGCTGACGCAGCCTGCCCAGCGGCGGAGAAAGCGCGACCGAGCAGGGTTGATGTCATGCGGCAAGCTTTTGAAGGCAGGGCCAGCTTAGCGCGCCGTCCAGCGGAGGGCGGGCAAAGGTGGGCTGCTATCGCTTCTTCGACCGGCGGCAGCGAATGGTAACCTCTGTTTTTAGCATCGTCAACAGCGGAGAATGCTAGCGAAACAGAAGAGCGCATTCTAGCTGAGAAGGGGGCGTTCCAAGACTTAGCGACTTCTTCGTGTAACTCAGGAAGAAAGGGCGCTGGTCTGGACGCAGGCGAAGCGCGCTCCCCAGGAAGAAAATATCCATCCAGCCGGTTGTGAGCAGGCTGTTCAGGCGTAGACCACTCGAGGCCGAGGCTCGCCGTGGCCTGTGCGAGTACACGCATCAGCTCTGACTCGATGCTAGCTCTTTTGCCTGACGATGCGCGGACAGAGGGCGCGAGATCCACAGAGCTCGCCCAATCCTCACTGCCCGATGCCAGGAGAGAGCAGGAATCATCCTCCCCCAACGCGGCTTTTTCATCAGCGTCATCAACGGAAGCGGCGGCAGACGGCGGCCGCTGTCTGTCAGGAAGAGACACTGACGAAGCCGGTGAAGCTGGCGGGCGAACCGGCGAGCTTTGAAGGGTGGGGGAAGGTTCCAGGACCCGCTGAGCACGGCGCTTTTTACGGCGCGGCACTACAGCAGGCGGAGGTGCAGTCTCAGTGAAATATGCCAGGCGAGTCCTCAGAGTCGCCATAGGCAGTAGCTCGCAGTGATGGCAGCCGCCGTCAGCGAGCGCGAGAGCTGCATGATCCTCACCCAGGCAGGAAACGCAGATCACGTGGCGGTCCCCGTCGCTGAGTGTGGCTCTGCACGAGCCGCAGGAAGGCATCTTTAAAAAGACGCAAGCTCTTTTAGACAGTGCGTGTCGCGGCGGCGAACACACACACAACAGAGAGTGTAAAGGATATAGGCGCCGGATAGCGCAGCAGGAAGGCGATTGAAGGCGGCGCGGCCAGCGACTTCAGTGACGACTCGTCCCGCTGCAAGTGCTTCCTCAGACGGCGCGGCTTCTCTCCGGATCCAGCGATGCGTGTGCTTCGCTGAAGAGATGAAAAATCAGATATCAGCTGCCTGCGAGCTAGATTTATAGGCCTAAGCCACGCCCGTTTCGGCGGGACGTGACGCAGTGGGCGCGAAGCACCCTCATTGGGTCTGACGTCACGCTAGGCCTCGCTCGATAGGCTGCTGCAGTTGCCGCAGAACAGCCAATAGGCACACGAGCCGTCTTGCCTATGTCTGTATGCTGCCGCAACGCGTTTTACAATAATACAAAATTAAGGATAATTTTTTGGCTTCAATATCTCGCGGAAAAGGGATTTTCCCCTAGCGTAAGATACTTACGCAGTACGAGAGACCTCTCGTAAGAGAACCTGATGTTATTCTTTGACCTGTTTCAACACACCTTGATCAGAAGCTCCACCCTCTTACAACACTAACCAGGAAGAGACGGACTTGTTATTTCTCTTTTCTGCCATATGGACTTTGTCTCGACAAAAGCAATAAAGAATCAGCGATCAGTGGAGTACGAAGGGGAACACTTTACAGAAGAATTTGAGAAGTTTGTTTATGAACAAGTTTATTTCTGATCTTTGTGATTCTCATGGGGATTCAGTTTTGAAACCGTCGTTCAGAAAGTGAAAGTGTAAGGACCACCCATTGGCCCGACGACAGAATCCAACGGTGGGCGAAGGAATAATGCGTGTATGTCTTTTCAGCGCTCCAGTGAAGTTCACTTAGTTGATTGGAATTTAGTTTCAATATTACTTTAGCTCTACACTTAATCTGACTCCAATTTCAAATGATAATCAAATTTAGATTGTGTTTCTGATTAGAAAATAGTCATAAATATTGATTATGAATTAATTTAGATCTTTGATTATTCTGAGTATCCCATACTTTCAATGATTAATTCATTAAGGGAACCGATGCCGCACAGAGTCACATGCCCCGGGTTTATGTGGATTTCACGGACACAGCCTCGCCAGTCTGATCTTGGTCAGAGGGTGCAGGGTTTGCTAATACCTCTTAAGTCGGTTGCCTACTGCTCACTCATACAAAAAAGTGTAGTTTATTTAGCCACTTCTGTACAACTTGCCAAGTCAGTGATAGACAGAAATCAAAAGGTCTTCAGATGACGTGCCTACTGCTCCGTTCATATGCACCTTTAGTTTAACCTATCCTGGACACAGAGCTGCGGTAGCGCCAGCCTCCTCATCATCTACTAAAATAATGATTTCAGAAAACTTCAGAATAAATCAAGATGTAACATTTATTTTTCAGGTAAAAATGTATCATGCCAATTACACAAGTAAATGATTAAAAGCCAATTCAGAAAAATACAGGACATCATTTACTCAAAGATGACTCTAAAAGTAATCAATGCATTCCTGACAGAGACACACAGTGGTGTGTGGGTGTGTTCCAACGGGAAAACACTGAAACAGCACTGTATGGGGGATGATCCTGGTAAAGGGTCCCAAAGACTGCTCTTTCACCAACCCTTAAATACCCAGACCAGAACAAAAGGGTTATACAAATATTGTTTAGAGTTGTTTTGGGTCAATTCATGTACCCCAGGGGGTAGCACCTGGTTTCAGGAAATATCTTGAAGAGACATCACCCAGAGAGGAGAACAGGATTCTCCTAATTTCTCAATCTTTCTCATTAAACCAATGACTGCAATGAAATTAAGACCATTTTACCAATCGCACTGAGACACTTAAAATTATACCAAACATGAAAAGGAAAAACAATAGATTTACAAGATACATCATATGTGATATATAGACATTCTTAGTGAACTTTTGGTGACTTGACTCGTGAGAAGAGGAGGGAGAGGGGGATGCAGAGATAAGGATGAAGAAAAGTTTGGACAGGACAAAGTCCTGTGCTCTGTCTTTCCTATCTTTTGTCCAGGGTGCGTTTTATGGCTTTATTGCAGGGTGAGTTTGGTCTTAGCAGGAAAATCAGTTCTTACAAAAGTAAGTTTTGATTGCTGGAGCTCAAACAGTGAAAATGGATTCAGCAGCTGAAGATGATTATATTTGTCCTGTGTGTCTTGAAATCTACAAGGCTCCTGTTATTTTAACATGTAGTCACAGTTTCTGTAAAGAGTGTCTTCAACAGTTCTGGAGAACCAAGGAAACTCAGGAGTGTCCTGTTTGCAGGAGAAGATCCTCAAGATCTGAGCCTCCAGTTAGTCTTGCGTTAAAAAATTTGTGTGAGTCGTTCCTGAAGGAGAGAAATGTGAGGCGTTCATCAGGGTCTGAGGAGATCTGCAGTTTACACAGTGAGAAACTCAAACTCTTCTGTCTGGAGGACAAACAGCCTGTGTGTTTCGTGTGCAGAGATTCAAAACAACATGACAATCATAAATTCAGTGAAGTGGTTTCATCATATAAGGTAAGACAAATGTTTCTTGATTCAAATGTAAAGAATCATAACGAATCACAAACACAGATCGTTCCTAACTAACGTAACCTTGGTCCTGATGAGCAAAGATCTGTGTGCGCAGAGTTCCTCCTTCGATTGGGCTAAAAGCAGTCAATCATTGAGGTAATTCAGGAGCTGAAGTCCCATCTGTCTCAGGGGGAGAGGGCCGCATCCACGAATATCATAAAAGTGTGCTGAGCAAGATACAGTCAGAATGGTAGGACTGTAGGTTGGTAAGCCCCTTCGAACGTGAATCTCAAGAACTGTGATGAGAGGCTATTTGAATATTAAAGTACGCATCCTTCTGATCCACTGATAAAAACCAATCAGATCTGTGAGAGTATTTGTTTCAAAGTTAGCATTAGCATTCTGAACGTCCGTCTTACCAAAGCGCGGTTCAGACATCTCAAATCGAGGATGAGCCTGAGGACTTCTCTGGAATGAGGAAGAAGCGACTGTAAAAGCCTGAGTCGCCCTTCGCTAGCAGAGCTTGTGCTTCAGTTCGGAGGACGTGAGTGTCGATGTCCGAGACTTAGTCACACTCCTGAAGCAGGGGAGCCTGCGAGAGAACTGGAGCGAGTTACTCCGTTTGATTATTTCCAAAATCCAATCTGACATGCCGGTAAAAGCTTCCCAAGCCTGGCTCTGGGCAGCGAGGGGTTGAAGAGTCGCAACTGTGGTGGGGGGCTGATGCTTGCAATAGGATAATGAAGAGGAGGAATGCTCTTTGCAAAAGGTGTTTGTTTTTTATTTGAAGTGGTGCATCATCTATGACGACTTCTGGGCCTGTAAAACGCTCAGCGAAGCCGTCCACTGCAGAACCGAACAGACCCGAGAGAGAGAGGAGGAGTCAAGGAGGGCTGTCTTGTCTTGATCTCCGTCAGGTTCAGCTAAAGGTGGTCCTCCAAACTGGCCATGGCACGGCCAATCGCTTGGGCCGTAGACTTAGTGGCATGCAGGGCGAGGTCGGTCACGCTGCACAGCTCTTTGAAGGTCGTCGGGTCAAGACCAGTTTTATCCATGGTGCAGAGAAGGTTGGCCTGGTAGACTTGAAGGATCTAGTTATGCACGGCTTAGAGGGATGGGATTCAGGCAGAGATATGTGGATGGTCTCTTGGTGTACCCTTTTTCCTCCACACCGTCAAACAAGTTGAGGGAAGACGAAGAGGAATACTGGACGCGTCATGAGTAGGGAGCGCACCATGACTTATAACAGAGTTTGCTCAGTCCTCCGCTTCAGAGACATGGTGTCATCAAAAGTCCTCCTCGGAGCTGCCAAATGAAACCATGGCACTCGCTCCAGATGAGGGAAGCAGGGAGCCCTGCAGGAGCAACACTCGTGGCACGGCATTTTGCAACAAATGTCGCTCAAATTTGCTCTTTTAATAGTGACATTGTCTCTTGAAGAGTTGCCGGATAGCCCAGAGGAGAAGCAGCGAGTCAGCTTTAGCTGTCGAAGAGCCGTTAATCCGCTAGTTGAGGCTTGTTTCAACGGTGAGCAGAAAGGCTCCTGTCTTCTTCTCTTTGGAGACAGCGAGGAGTTGATCTTCACGTTTGAAGGAGAACAATTCTGATGAAAATAGTTTTCAGCGCGACTTAAATAGGCTGTCGGCCCCGTCCGTTTTAGTGGGCTGAAAAGCCATTTGTCTGTAGAGGTGCAGAGATGTGAACCAATCAGGCTTCAGTATTCAGTGTTGATTTATTGAGCAGGGCTTCAGTGATCAGGACTGGTTGTGTTTAGTCCAGCTGAACTACATTATAAATGCAGTTTTATAGATCTGAGAAATTAGTAACTATGGGGGAAAATACATTTTCACGCCGGCCCAGTTGGTATTGGACAACTTTTTTGTTTCAATAAATAACATTGTCATTTGAAAACTGTACTTTGTGTTTACTCAGGTTGCCTTTGTTTTATGGTCGGTTTTAATTTCTGAATCAATTTAGTATGAGATGGGGAAAAATACTTTTTCACTGCATTATATGATCATATCACTGTATTGTCTTCTCTTCACTGTAATCTGGTGTTTTAATGTCTTTTTGTTCAATTCTAGGAGGAGATCAATACAGCACTGAAGTCCTTACAGAAGAAACTTAAACGCAATAAAACAATGAAAGCAGAGTTTGAGAAAACAGTTCAACACATCAAGGTGAGGAAACAGAAACGAGAGTCATTTTCATTACAGCTGTTGGATCACTATATACAGTTATGATTTGATATAATAGATTCCAGTTTATTATTTGTGTAAATGAATAGCAGCAATCTGCTTCTGGATCCGTTTTATGTCGGGTATCCGAGTTTATCTTGGATATTAATGATGTGTGTCGATTGAGATGATTGAAGTGAATGTGCTTTGATTTCAGTCTCAAGCTGAGCACACAGAGTGTCAGATTAAACAGCAGTTTGAGAAGCTTCATCAGTTTCTCAGAGATGAAGAAGAAGCTACAGTCACTGCACTGAGGGAGGAAGAGGAGCAGAAGAAGCAGAGGATGAAGGAGAAGCTGGAGGAGATGAACACACACATCTCAGCTCTTTCACACACAATCAAAGACATGGAGGAGATGATGAAAGCCAATGACGTCTGCTTTCTGAAGGTCTGATTTCAGATCATTGGTTGATTGATTGATGATTGATTGAGTTCTTGATGATAAATGGTGTGTTTGTTCTGCAGGAGTTTCCAGTCTCAATGGAAAGGTGAGTGATCTGCTCCTGTCTCTGGTCTCTCTGGTTCTGATCCAAAGCCACTGCAGTTCTGACTCCTGAATGTTCTTCCAGAGTCCAGAGCTCACAGCCGGATCCACAGAAGGCTTCTGGAGCTTTGATTCATGTGCCACGATACTTGGGCAACCTGCCGTTCAGAGTCTGGAAGAAGATGCAGGACATCGTCCAAAACAGTGAGTCTGACTGCAGGAGATCTGAGTTGGAAATGATGGATGGGTGGAGAGTTAGAGGTTCTTTATAACAGAGATAGATAGATAGATAGATAGATAGATAGATAGATAGATAGATGGATAGATAGTTAGACAGATAGACAGACAGAGATAGATAGACACAGACATAGATAGATAGATAGATAGATAGATAGATAGACAGACATATATACAGTATATAGATAGATAGATAGATAGATAGATAGACAGACAGACAGACAGACAGACAGACAGACAGACAGATAGACAGACATAGATAGATAGATAGATAGATAGATAGATAGATAGATAGATAGATAGATAGATAGATAGTTGGACATACGGACAGATAGATAGACAGATATATAGATAGACAGACAGACAGACAGACAGACAGATAGATAGATAGATAGATAGATAGATAGATAGATAGATAGATAGATAGATAGATAGATAGATAGATAGACACAGACAGAGATAGATTGTGCAAACATGTTTAGCATGCTTCTGTGTTTTAGTTAGCATTTTTGACGTTTTAACACTGAAATTATATTATCGCTATTAGCATGTAGCTATTCACTGCTAGCATGTGTAGCAAGTTCTGTTTGCTAGCATTAGTCAAAGGAGCCAACCACCATGTCTCTACGATGTTCTGGTGCAGAGATATAGGTCTTGATGAACAGTTGCTAGGGTACTCTGTTTAGTTGCTAGGGAGGGGCTTGGCAGCTGTCAATGATGTTACTTCAAAGGCTGCTTGCCAGTATGAATGATATAAACCAACCGCAACTCCTCTATGACATTCAGATTAGAAGATATCCCTCTTTGGATTTGGGTTGCTAATGTTTTTGACAATGGTTGCTAGGGCGTGGCTAGGAAGTGTTCAATGTGATTTGTGTTTGTAAGTAGTGATGCTTTGCCTTCACTAATAATAATAATAATTTATCAAGTCAACATAGTAAGTCAAACACAACAGACAGTCATAAAAAAACTAATTTAAAACAAAACACAGACTATAAGAGCCAATAAAATGAAGATGATCAGATGCTGCTGAAGATCAGACACACACTTACAGTTCTTCATCTACAGCATAAATCTCAACAGATCTCATTGATTTATTGTTATTTAACTTTCCCAAAGTATCAGTTTCTCTTGATGGACACAAATGTCTGAATCTCATATTTAATGTTTGTAGTTGATGCCGTTAAACGCTGATGATAAAAACGAGTGTGAAACTAATAACAGCACTGACAGTGATCAGAGGAAAATGTGTTTGATCAACAGGACGAGTGTCATAATTCATAATAATCTGTGTTGGGTTCACTCTTGATCATTATATGAAGATCAGAATAAAAGCATCTGTTGATTGTGTCTCATCAGCTCCTGTGATTCTGGATCCAAACACGGCTCATCCACGTCTCGTCCTGTCTGATGATCTGACCAGTGTGACATACAGCGAGGACTGTCAACCAGTTCCTGATAATCCAGAGAGATTTGACTATTATAACTGTGTTCTGGGTTCAGAGGGTTTTAACTCAGGAACACACTGCTGGGATGTGGAGGTTAAAGAGAGTTCAGACTGGACTCTTGGAGTAACTACAGCATCAAACCAGAGGAAGGGAGATGATTTCTTCAACACTGATGTCTGGAGTGTTCGGTATTATCAGTACGGATGGTGTTTAGGTTCTGGTTTTCTTGTTTATCAGGATCTTGATCGTGTGAGAGTGAATCTGGACTATGACGGAGGAACGGTGTCGTTCTCTGATCCTGTAACTAACACACATCTACACACATTCACAACCACCTTCACTCACACACTCTTTCCATTCTTCCGGTGTTCTTCTTCCTCTCTGAGGATCTTTCCGGTCAATAGTCAGTAAACGTCACTCCTGTAGATCTGGATCTTCCTGCTTTCATCATGTTTCCAATATTTAATCCATATCACATGAGTAAGAGGGCTGTTGATCTGAATATCAGTACGGTGGCTGTGATTGGGCCGTGATGATCACATGACTGATATCCAGCACTACAGCAACACTCAGATCAATAAACAAGAAGTTTTCATTTTCAAACCAGCACAGATTCGGCAACATAATAAGGATCTTAAATTATTATTATTGTTATTACATGTCATCTTGTTGTGTTGTTGGGTGCAAGAATCGACGGAGTACAGTCTCCAATTTTTTATTTAATCGCATAATGTTTTCTAAATTATTGTGATTATTTGTGAATCATCTATGATTGTATACATTGTTTTGATTGATTGTGACGACTTTTTGAAGAACCTGGTAAGAAAGGGTAATCAAATACATAGTTAAAAAATGAATATTCTGTATCTGGAATTTTTATTTCTAGAAAATATTCACATCATTAAAATTGCACCGTAATGTCACTCTTTACATTGTCGTCTTCTGTCTGGCCGTGGCGCTGGCGCTGGCAGAACTGCGGATCGTAGGCTACCACGCAAGTCTTGTGACTATTTAGTACAGTGATAGGCATCTAAATATGTATATGCCCTAAGTTTCTCTTTACGCTCAGTTTCTCTATCGGGTAGGTGTAGAAGTCAGGCCACTCAACCGGAGGTAGTGTTAACATTAATCCTGTCAGATCGTCCATCCATTGAATGAGCGTGTACGGGTCTGGGATGTCCGTTAAAATTAACTTTAGCAAATAACAATCGCGGCCCTGGACAGTGAGTGACCTTGCACATTAAGATAAAATCAGATTTTCTCCAGTCATTGTTAAAAAACAAGCTAACAAAACTTGCAAACTAACATGAAGCGGCCAGAGGGATCGTTCTGCCTCCACCTAAGCTCCGCCCACAAAAAAACATCACCATGTTTACCAACTGAAAAGCGGTCTTTAGTTCACCAAAATTAAGGTTGACCGATTTAATTCAGCATCAGATATGGTAAACCCAGAAACTCACAAATCTGAGCATCCATGTTAATATTTTAATAAAATAAAATATTTTAAACTTTTTAAATGCAAGTACAGTAGAGACCAAAAGTGATGCCCAGCCTAGGACAATCTCTCAAATATTATTATAAATGTGTTACAGATTTTGTAGTCATATTGCATGGTTGTGCTTGGAGTTTAATGTTATATTTGTGATTATAAATCAAAGAAACATGATAAATTGTGCCGACATCATTTTTGTCCAGACTGTCAAACAAAGATATTTTGAGGACATGCAGAAACAAGAGAGAACCAACTAAATATTAATAACGGATTATGTTGTAGTCAATGTTTGCTTTTTTTTTCTGTCAGCTTTTAGTTTTTCTATGCGTTTTTTTTTTTTGCATAGTTAAACCTGTAGCTGTAGTTTTTCTTTTTAGCCAAATATTACTTATAGGGATACTTCACAGATTAGCATTAAAGGTATAGCGGAGGATGTTTTACTTCCTGGTGGGTAACCTATACTATTGGTCCTCCTAATTGTCAATCATTCTGGTGAATCAATCAAACTTTTCAAAAAGTGGAGAGGGCGGGTCTTATCTAAAATTTGGAAAGATCCTCCGCTATACCTTTAAGCTTTGTATCAGTAGAAACCCGGTAATATTTTGGAGTGACCGTGCTTCCCTCCCTCATGTCCCCCTGAGACCAGAGATTTCTGTATTGTGTGTCTGGAAAAAAACCTCAGATGACACAAAAATCATCATTTAGCTTCATGGAGGCTCTTCTGTCCAGAGGCGAGAGACTCCAGCCAGTAGGAGGAGCTCGTCCCGCATGTGTTCAACCCGCCCATAGGGGGATCTCACCATAAAACGGCGTCTTTTCAGTTTCGAGTCGACTAGTCGCCTAGTTGTATCATTTCTCCCGATACTGCCCTCTGTAACCAGTAGGCGTGGCTTGGGATCCTCAAAGGGCAGCGAAGCAAGTGCATTCTGGGAGTTGTTGTCTTTCATCCAAATTAGCCAAAATACATTTTCTGGCTTTTCTCAGTCTAGAACACACCAACTTCTAAAATAATTTCACATTTCTACTACATAAATGACCCAATTTAAATACACATACATCTTTCCAGCGGTGAAATATCCCTTTAATAGTGGATTTCAAGGAAAGATTATAGAAACGCTTTCTTCAGGGATTGGAAGGTGGATTATCTCAGTTGTTCACTTTTTTAATAATGATGAACATGGGTTCAACAGTTCTTCAAACAACAAAATTTTACCAGATAGTAAAGTAATTTATATAAGTAATTAAAAACTTAAATATCCCTCTGCCTTTATTATTTGGTGGCGATTTCAATGAGGCTCCAGATTTATTGCTGATAGATTTCCTTCTAGAAATGTGTCTAATAGCGTCAAACACCTAATAGCAAATCTCTGTCAGTGTCTGAACCTGATCGATGCAGAGAGATATCTAAACCCCCATATATACACTTGTACACTTGGTTAAAATCGGATTTTTCTCAAAAATCACGTAGGCTATAGACCTGTGGCTGATATTATTCAAAAATTATTATTATCAAAATGAACTGGATTAAGTATTGTATTTCTAATGATGGATTACACTGGTTTTGGATCCCTAACATAATCTTCAAACATTGTGGTGACCTTCAGTTTTTATTATCTTGTCATTTTAAATGTGGGGTGGCAGTGGCTCAGTGGTTCATGTAGGTTGTCTACAACCCAGAAGGTTGGTGGTTCAATCCCTGGTTCCACCTGACCAAGTGTCGAGGTGTCCATGAGCAAGACACCTAACCCCAGCTGCTCCTGACGAGCTGGATGGCGCCTTGCATGGCTGACACCGGCGTCGGTGTATGTGTGAATGTGAGGCTATATGTAAAGCCCTTTGGTGGCCATAGGTCTGTGAAAGCGCTATATAAATGCAGTCCATTTACCATTTAAATGCAGCAAATTACCTATTAAACTTAGCCTGGGTTTCCCCCTTGAGCGCAGCGCGATTTTATTCACGCTGCTAGGCAGCCTGGACACCATGGACCAGATTTTCCCCTCAAAAAGGGAACCAATCACAGAACGGGGAGGGAGCAGCAAGACGATGACGACGTCTATGCGACACACCGAAGCAGTTTGTTTATATCTATGGATCCAACATGGCATCAGACGCGAAGTTACCTTTCGATGCAGCCTTAGATAGTGTTCTAAGTAGTTAAGAACGCAAGTTTATTTCGTCTTCTTCCTCGTCGAATTTCTGTCGCTCTACATACGTCATCTGGTATATGGTATAATTGTTTATCATTTATATGTATATCTACTGTTTTGCGCACGTGTTCCCGGCTCCTGTGTGCATTCCTGTCACAACACAGCAGACGACGGCAAGCGAACATTAACGTAAAAATTATGATCTTGTCGTTTCAACCAATAAAGAGCCCATGTTTACGTACAACGTAGAGCTTGTGAAGCTGTCTTGGCGTACGACAGCAAAAAGACAGGTACATCTTCTCTACAGTGACACACTGATCGTGGATGCACTCGTCCAACAGCAGGCCTAGCCGCTAGTAACAACACACACTCATCTCTTTCACACTATTATCTCCAACAGCCAAGTCAGTACCAGCTTCTGTACAATCCAATGTAACCGAAAAATGTGTGGAGTTTTGCTGTCGGGATATTAGGTCGTTTCATACGGTTGCTGGAAGAGGTTTTATTAACCTAGCGCAAGACCTAATAAATCTGGGGGCTACATATGGGTCTCAGCGGATAGTGTGTTACATGATCCCACAAACATCTCTCTGAGATCTAATGAAACCGCAGCCTCCAAAAGACAGGTGCTGGTCAACGAAATATCAGAAATTATGTCAGATATCAATGTTGGGATGACCACTGACATGTGGCCTGATGATTATTTCTCAACAATCACTTGTCATTACATCACACCAGATTGTCACATTACATCACTCCATGACCTACTTTCCCTGGTTGACTGATTAGTTATTCTGTTTCAATTATCTCATTAATTTCCTTTGTTTCATCCATGCTTATATACCCTGAGTTCTGTCTTAGTCTCTGCCCGTCTTCATCTATGTATAGCATGTATGAAGTGTATTCTGGTATTATCTTTAGAAATGTCTTTATGCTAATAAAGTGAATATATTTTTCATAATTAACAAGAAATACTAAATCAGTGTTAATAAAGGTGCTGACGAGTGATCCATGAGAGACAAACTTTTGTCTCATCTCCGTTTCTCCTGTTTATTCAGGACTTTTAATCTGTTGATCTGTTTGTTTCTCCAAACACTGACAATCAGCAGATAAACAGAGGAGTGTTTATCACTGAAACTTCAGCATGAGAAGAAATCATTAAAGAGAGAGGGAGCATGACAGACCCTGGAGAAACTCTGTGACCAATTAAGAAGAACAATTAATAAAATACATATAAGGGATTTGAGATCTTTTATTTTTAATATTTGGGTATTTTTATGGGGGGTTTTTTGTGTTTAATCCAAGAGTTTAGCGTTATATCTTAACGTTTCAATGCAAGTTAATTTTGAATAGGCTTAGATTTTGTTAACCCTCTACTGCATAGCGTTACCCCCAGGCAACGCAAAGTTTTCTTAAGCCCTATGTTCAGTACATTTTTCTTTAAATGATTGCAACCAATTACAATGTTTGAAAAAGTATCAAAGAACAGTCCAATAAGGTTTGGGAGTCACTATCAAGCACCATTTGAAGGTGGGACATCCTTTTGTGACACATGGTCACAGGAGCACATGGTGTGAGATGAAAGCAAGATTATTTGCTTTAGTAATCTTATTTAAAATGACATGAACTGTACATAAAAATATGTGTGTGTGTGTATGAAGATGTAGAGAAGCCTTTTGGCAGGTTTTGTGAAGTTTTCTTTTCGTTGCCTCAGGGCAACGTTGTGCGATAAGGGGTACTTTTCAAGGATGTCTTGGACATTACCTCACAATGGCAAATAATGTGTTACAAGTAGGGAAGATGTAGGGTTCCTGGGTGCACAGGAACACCCAAAGTCACCAAAGTGACACCAATGTGCAGCATCCACCTGGATGATGCGAAGGCAGCCATATTGCGCCAGTACGCCCACCACACACCAGCTAATTGGTGGAGAGGAGACAGGGTGATAGATGGCTCGCAGTCTCTGCTCTAATTCATCCCAAAGGTGTTCTATCAGGTTGAGGTCAGGACTGGTGCGCAGTCATGTTAGAACAGAAAGGGGCCATCTACAAACTGTTCCCACAAAGTTGGGAGCATGAAATTGTCCAAATTGTCTTGGTATGCTAAAGCGTTAGGAGTTCCTTTCACTGGACCTCAGGGGCAAAGCCCAACCCCTGAAAAACAACCCCACACCATAATCCCCCCTCTACAAAACTTTACACTTGGCACAATGCAGTCAGGCAAGTACTCCCATACACAAAATAAATATATTTGAAATATATTTTCAGTATATATTTTGGAATATATGCAAATATTTGAAATTGGCCCAATAAATATATTTCACACTTAACATCATATATTTTTGTTATATTTCAGAATATATTTCAATGTATTTGGAATATATGCCACATATATTTTGACACTTTTGGGGACCCATACAGAAAAAAATACATTGAAATATATTCTGAAATATAACAAAAATATATGATGTTAAGTGTGAAATATATTTATTGGGCCAATTTCAAATATTTGCATATATTCCAAAATATATACTGAAAATATATTTCAAATATATTTATTTTGTGTATGGGCTGTTTTCCTGGCAATTGCCAAACCCAGACTCGTCCATTGGATTGCCAGTCAGAAAAGCGTGATTGGTCACTCCAGAGTCCAGTGGCGGCGTGCTTTACACCACTGCATCCCACGCTTTGCATTGCACTTGGTGATGTAAGGCTTGGAAGCAGCTGCTCAGCCATGGAAACCCATTCCATGAAGCTCTCTACAAAGTTTGGAGGTCTGTAGCTATTGACTTATGTGCACCTCAGCATGTACTGACCCCACTCTGTGGCCTAGTTGCTGTTGTTCCCAATTGCTTCCACTTTGTTATAATACCACTAACAGTTGACCGTGGAATATTTTATAGTGAGGAAATTTCACTTATTGCACAGGTGGCAACCTATCACCGCGCTTGAATTCACTGAGCTCCTGAGAGTGTTTGTTGAAGCGTCTGTATGCCTAGCTTCTTGATTTTATACAACTGTGACCATGGAAGGGATTGGAACACATGAACTCCATGATTTGGAGGGGTGTCCCAATACTTTTGTCAATATAAAGTAGTGTATGGGGATGATTAGGATACATGAAGTACATGATATGACATGACGCACTACATAATACAAACCTATGTCTGTATCAAATCAAATATATTGTTGTGTTTCAAGTGTTTTTCTCTTTTTACTTAAATGATTTCTTGACATTTTTTGATTTTTTGTTGTTGATTTTTGTATTGCTCTCTGAGAATTGTATAATGATCATTTTCTCTATGATTCTTTACCATTGTTGCACAACGTTGCCCTCAGGCAACAAAAAAATATTTTAGGGTGGGGGGTTTGGGGGAGGGACATTTTTCTATAAATCAATAAAATGTTCCCAAATGAGTCAAGAAATGATGTGGAATAATTTTTATCATGTGGCATCAAAATGCATGCAGTAGAGGGTTCATTTTACCTAAAGAAATCCTGATGTTGTTCTTTGACTTGTTTCAACACACCTTGATCAGAAGCTCCCACCCTCTTACAACACTAACCAGGAAGAGGCTGACTTGTTATTTCTCTTTTCTGCCATACTGACTTTGTCTCGACAAAAGCAATAAAGAATCAGCGATCAGTGGAGTACGAAGGGAAAAACTGCACAGAACAATTTGAGAAGTTTGTTTCTGAACAAGTTTGTTTCTGATCTTTGTGATTCTCATGGTGATTCATTTTTTAAACCGTCGATCAGAAAGTGAAAGTAAAGTTTAGATTGCTGGAGCTCAAACAGTGAAAATGGATTCAGCAGCTGAAGATGATTATATTTGTCCTGTGTGTCATGAAATCTTCAAGGCTCCTGTTCTTTTATCCTGTAGTCACAGTTTCTGTAAAGAGTGTCTTCAACAGTTCTGGAGAACCAAGGGATCTCAAGAGTGTCCTGTCTGCAGGAGAAGATCCTCAAAATCTGATCCTCCATTTAATCTTGCGTTAAGAAACTTGTGTGAGTCGTTCCTGAAGGAGAGAAATGAGAGGAGTTCATCAGGGTCTGAGGACATCTGCAGTTTACACAGTGAGAAACTCAAACTCTTCTGTCTGGAGGACAAACAGCCTGTGTGTATCGTGTGCAGAGATTCAAAACAACATGACAATCATAAATTCAGACCCATCAGTGAAGTGGTTTCATCATATAAGGTAAGACAAATGTTTCTTCATTCACATATAAAGAACCATAACGAGTCATAAACACAGATCGTTCCAGTTACTAAACGATCTGGTTACTGTGCAGAGTTCCTCCTTCGATTGGGCTAAAAGCAGTCAATCATTGAGGTAATTCAGGAGGTGATCTCCATCTGTCTCAGGGGGAGAGGGCCGCATCACGAATATCATAAAAGTGCGCAGAGCAAGAGACAGTCTGAATGGTAGGACTGTATTATTTTGGTAAGCCACCCCTTCGAACGTGAATCTCAAGAACTGTGATGAGGGGCTATCTGGATATGAAAGTATGAGTCCTCCAGATCCACTGATAAACCAATCAGATCTGTGAGAGGATTTGTTTCAAAGTTAGCATTAGCATTCTGAACGTCCGTCTTAACAGAGCGCGGTTCAGACATCTCAAATCGAGGATGAGCCTGAGGCCGCTATCCTTCTTTGGAACGAGGAAGAAGTGACTGAAATGTTAGTCACACTCCTGAAGCAGGGGAGCCTGCGAGAGAACTGGAGCG
The DNA here is from genome assembly GCF_965113295.1 of Leuciscus leuciscus. Classification (NCBI taxonomy): domain Eukaryota; kingdom Metazoa; phylum Chordata; class Actinopteri; order Cypriniformes; family Leuciscidae; genus Leuciscus; species Leuciscus leuciscus. The sequence continues at coordinate 41,901,405 of NC_138737.1, read as the reverse complement.
AGTAACTCCGTTTGATTATTTCTAAAACCCAATCTGACATGCCGGTAAAAGCTTCCCAAGCCTGGCTCTAGGCGGCGAGGGGTTGAAGAGTCGCAGCTGTGGTGGGGGGGCTGATGCTTGCAATAGGATAATGAAGAGGAGGAATGCTCTTTGCAAAAGGTGTTTGTTTTTTATTTGAAGTGGTGCATCATCTATGACGACTTCTGGGCCTGTAAAACGCTCAGCGAAGCCGAGAGAGAGACGGGGAGTCAAGGAGGGCTGTCTTGTCTTGATCTCCGTCAGGTTCAGCCAAAGGTGGTCCACCAAACTGGCCATGGCACGACCAATCGCTTGGGCCGTAGACTTAGTGGCACGTAGGACGAGGTCGGTCACGCTGCACAGCTCTTTGAAGGCCGTCGGGCAGCTTCAGGCAGAGATGTGCGGATGGTCTCTCCCAATGGGGGAAGCTTGGTGTACCCTTTTTCCTCCACACCGTCAAACAAGTTGAGGGCAGACGAAGAGGAATAGTGGATGCGTGATGATTAGGGAGCGCACCATGACTTGTAACAGAGTTCGCTCAGTCCTCCGCTTCAGAGACATAGTGTCATCAAAGTCCTCCTCGGAGCCGCCAAATTAAACCATGGCACTCGCTCCAGATGAGGGAAGCAGGGAGCCCTGCAGGAGCAACACTCGTGGCACGGCATTTTGCAACAAATGTCGCTCAAATGTGCTCTTTTAATAGTGACATTGTCTCTTGAAGAGTTGCCGGATAGCCCAGAGGAGAAGCAGCGAGTCAGCTTTAGCTGTCGAAGAGCCGTTAATCCGCTAGTTGAGGCTTGTTTCAACGGAGAGCAGAAATGCTCCTATCTTCTTCTCTTTGGAGACAGCGAGGAGATGATCTTCACGTTTGAAGGAGAACAATTCTGATGAAAACAGCGCAACTTAAATATGCAGTCGACCCCGTCAGCTTTTTTTTTTTTAGCGGGCTGAAAAGCCATTTGTCTGTACAAATGTGAACCAATCAGGCTTCTGTATTGATCTGATTGAACAGGGCTGCAGTGATCAGGACTGGTTGTGTTTAGTCCAGCTGAACTACATTATAAATGCAGTTTCATAGATTTGAGGAATTACAGTTTTCCTCAGTCGCTTTGGTGCATTTCTCACGTCACTATTTACATTTGCACAACAGTTAGTTCAACCTCCACAACATTTAGTCATTTGTGCACATCATAGTAGCAGTTTCTCATTCCTTCCAACAAATTGCAAATGCTTTTGGACATGCATCAATTCCTTTCATACAACTCTCTGCTGTTTTATAACATTATCATTTGCTTATGTCATGTCAGTCAAAATTAACTAGACTTGTGAATGCTGAATAGTCATTCCATATAAAACTAATAGTCCTCATTTCATTGCTTGAGTCATTACATACAAAAATGTTGAACTAGTTGTCAAAATCTGTCAAGCAAATTTTACAAATTTTTTTAAAGCTTTTTTTTTCCTGAAAATGTCTCCTAAATTAAACAATTTATCTCAGGTGAATCTCAGCTTTCACTGATGAGGAACGTCTGGATGTGCATGAATGATTACAGTACTGTGTATGTTGTATGTTCAGTTCCAATATGTACTGCAATATTGTGTACAGTTGTGCACAGCTCTACCCAAAGGGACTTTATGTTTGTTGTAAATAAGGGTGTATTTTTTCTTTTGCACAATGCTGTGAACAAATTAGAATTGCAAAGAGCATATGCAGTAAAAATGTGAAACATACATATTCAGTGTCTTGTACTCAGTTACCTCACTAAATACAGTAATGTGTAACTTTACTGTATTTTTCAAATGGCTGTGCAAATAGTATATAGTGCTGTCTTGAGCATTTTCAGGTAGTGTCACCAAGATCTGACTTTTTTGCATTGGAAAACATTTACAGAGTATACTGTCATAATGAAAACATGACAAAGCCATTTGACTATCTTGTTCATAAACAATGGTGTCAGGACTTTTCATCTTGATGACACTGACACTTTCATTGACATGAATACTTGCTTTAGAGGAATGAGATATCTCCATTTTGAGCAAGTGACACGCTTTTGCAGGTTATCAACTAGGTTTTGCAGTTTGTACTAATTGTTTTGAGAACTGCATTAACTGTTGTGCAAATGTAAATAGTGATGTGAGAAATGCACCAAAGCGACTGAGAAAAACTGTAATAACTACGGGGGCAAATTCATTTTCACGCCGGCCCAGTTGGTATTGGAGAACTTTTTTGTTTCAATAAATAACACAAACTGTCATTTACAAACTGTACTTTGTGTTTACTCAGGTTGCCTTTGTTTTATGGTAGGTTTTAATTTCTGAATCAATTTAGTATGAGATGGGGGCAAATACTTTTTCACTGCATTATATGACACTGTATTGTCTTCTCTTCACTGTAATCTGGTGTTTTAATGTATTTTTGTTGAATTCTAGGAGGAGCTCAATACAGCACTGAAGTCCTTACAGGAGAAAATGAAATGCAATAAAACAATGAAAGCAGAGTTTGAGAAAACAGTTCAACACATCAAGGTGAGGAAACAGAAACGAGAGTCATTTTCATTACAGCTGTTGGATCACTATATACAGTTATGATTTGATATAATAGATTCCAGTTTATTATTTCTGTAAATGACTAGCAGCAATCTGCTTCTGGATCCGTTTTATGTCGGGTATCCGAGTTTATCTTGGATATTAATGATGTGTGTCGATTGAGATGATTGAAGTGAATGTGCTTTGATTTCAGTCTCAAGCTGAGCACACAGAGCGTCAGATTAAACAGCAGTTTGAGAAGCTTCATCAGTTTCTCAGAGATGAAGAAGAAGCTACAGTCACTGCACTGAGGGAGGAAGAGGAGCAGAAGAAGCAGAGGATGAAGGAGAAGCTGGAGGAGATGAACACACACATCTCAGCTCTTTCACACACAATCAAAGACATGGAGGAGATGATGAAAGCCAATGACGTCTGCTTTCTGAAGGTCTGATTTCAGATCATTGGTTGATTGATTGATGATTGATTGAGTTCTTGGTGATAAATGGTGTGTTTGTTCTGCAGGAGTTTCCAGTCTCAATGGAAAGGTGAGTGATCTGCTCCTGTCTCTGGTCTCTCTGGTTCTGATCCAAAGCCACTGCAGTTCTGACTCCTGAATGTTCTTCCAGACTCCAGAGCTCACAGCCGAATACACAGATGGCTTCTGGAGCTTTGATTCATGTGCCACGATACTTGGGCAACCTGCCGTTCAGAGTCTGGAAGAAGATGCAGGACATCGTCCAAAACAGTGAGTCTGACAGCAGGAGATCTGAGCTGGACATGATGGATGGGTGGGGAGTTAGAGGCTCTTCATGACATAGATAGATAGATAGATAGATAGATAGATAGATAGATAGATAGATAGATAGATAGATAGATAGATAGATGGATGGATGGATAGATGGATAGATAGATAGATAGACAAATAGATAGATTGACATATAGATAGATAGATTGACAGATAGATAGATAGATAGATAGATACAGTAGATTGACATATAGACATAGATAGATAGATAGATAGATAGATAGATAGATAGATAGATAGATACAGTAGATTGACATATAGATAGATAGATAGATAGATAGATAGATAGATAGATAGATAGATAGATAGATACAGTAGATTGACATATAGACATATAGACATATAGATAGATAGATAGATAGATAGATAGATAGATTGACATAGACATATAGATAGATAGATAGATAGATAGATAGACATAGACATATAGATAGATAGATAGATAGATAGATACAGTAGATTGACATATAGACATATAGATAGATAGATAGATAGATAGATTGACATAGACATATAGATAGATATATAGATTGACATTGACATATAGATAGATAGATAGATAGATAGATAGATAGATAGATAGATAGATAGATAGATAGATAGATTGATTGACATATAGACATATAGATAGATAGATTGACATATAGATAGATAGATAGATAGATTGACAGATAGATAGATAGATAGATAGATAGATAGATAGATAGATAGATAGATAGATAGATAGATAGATAGATAGATAGATAGATAGATAGATTGATTGACATATAGACATATAGATAGATAGATTGACATATAGATAGATAGATAGATAGATAGATAGATAGATAGATAGATAGATAGATAGATAGATAGATAGATAGATAGATAGATAGATAGATTGACATATAGACATATAGATAGATAGATTGACATATAGATAGATAGATAGATAGATAGATAGATAGATAGATAGATAGATAGATAGATAGATAGATAGATTGACAGATTGACAGATAGATAGATAGATAGATAGATAGATAGATAGATAGATAGATAGATAGATAGATTGACATATAGATAGATACAGTAGATTGACATATAGACATAGATAGATAGATAGATAGATAGATAGATACAGTAGATTGACATATAGACATATAGATAGATAGATAGATAGATAGATATATTGACATATAGATAGATAGATTGACATTTAGACATAGATAGATAGATAGATACAGTAGATTGACATATAGACATATAGATAGATAGATAGATAGATAGATAGATAGATAGATAGATAGATAGATAGATAGATAGATAGATAGATAGATAGATAGATACAGTAGATTGACATATAGACATATAGACATATAGATAGATAGATAGATAGATTGACATAGACATATAGATAGATAGATAGATAGATAGATAGATTGACATAGACATATAGATAGATAGATAGATAGATAGATAGATAGATAGATAGATAGATAGATAGATACAGTAGATTGACATATAGACATATAGACATATAGATAGATAGATAGATAGATAGATGATAGATAGATAGATAGATAGATAGATAGATAGATAGATAGATAGATAGATAGATTGACATTGACATATAGATAGATAGATAGATAGATAGATAGATTGACATAGACATATAGATAGATAGATAGATAGATAGATAGATAGATAGATAGATAGATTGACATAGACATATAGATAGATAGATAGATAGATAGATAGATACAGTAGATTGACATATAGACATAGATAGATAGATATATAGATAGATAGATAGATAGATAGATAGATAGATTGACATAGACATATAGATAGATAGATAGATAGATAGATAGATTGACATATAGATAGATAGATAGATAGATAGATAGATAGATAGATAGATAGATAGATAGATAGATAGATAGATAGATAGATAGATAGATAGATAGATAGATAGATAGATAGATAGATAGATAGTTAGATAGATAGAAAAGTTTGGTGTTTTTTAGATGGTTAGAATTAGTAACATGATGCTAATACAATCACAATGTTGCTTGTATGTTTTAGCAAGATGCTAACATGATGCTAGCATAATCAACATGCTGTTAGCATTGTTTTAACATGATTAGCATGCTTATGTGTTTTAGTTAGCATTTTTGAAGTTTTAACACTTAACTAATCGCTATTAGCATGTAGTTATTCACTGCTAGCATGTGGAGCATGTTCTGTTTGCTAGCATTGGTCAAAGGAGCCAACCACCATGTCTCTACGATGTTCTGGTGCAGAGATATAGGTCTTGCTGAACAGTTGCTAGGGTACTCTGTTTAGTTGCTAGGGAGTGGCTTGGCAGCTGCCAATGATGTTACTTCAAAGGCTGCTTGCCAGTATGAATGATATAAACCAACCGCAACTCCTCTATGACATTCAGATGACAAGATATCCCTCTATGGATTTGGGTTGCTAGGGTGCTCGACAATGGTTGCTAGGGCGGGGCTAGGAAGTGTTGAAGGAGATTCATGATTGTAAGTCAAACACAACTGACAGTCATAATAAACTCATTTAAAACAAAACACAGACTATAAGAGCCAATAAAATGAAGATGATCAGATGAAGATCAGACACACACTTACAGTTCTTCATCTACAGCATAAATCTAAACAGATCTCATTGATTTATTGTTATTTAACTTTCCCAAAGTATCAGTTTCTCTTGATGGACACAAATGTCTGAATCTCATATTTAATGTTTGTAGTTGATGCCGTTAAACACTGATGATAAAAACGAGTGTGAAACTAATAACAGCACTGACAGTGATCAGAGGAAAATGTGTTTGATCAACAGGACGAGTGTCATAATTCATAATAATCTGTGTTGGGTTCACTCTTGATCATTATATGAAGATCAGAATAAAAGCATCTGTTGATTGTGTCTCATCAGCTCCTGTGATTCTGGATCCAAACACTGCGAATCCACGTCTCATCCTGTCTGATGATCTGACCAGTGTGAGACTCCGCGAGAACTATCAACCAGTTCCTGATAATCCAGAGAGATTTAACTGTTATGAGTGTGTTCTGGGTTCAGAGGGTTTTAACTCAGGAACACACTGCTGGGATGTGGAGGTTAAACAGAGTTCAGACTGGACTCTTGGAGTAACTACAGCATCAAACCAGAGGAAGGGACGTGTTTTCTTCAACACTGATGTCTGGTGTGTGGAGTATAATCAGTTCGGACTGTATTCAGGTTCTGGTTTTCGTGTTGAACAGAAGCTTGATCGTGTGAGAGTGAATCTGGACTATGACGGAGGAACGGTGTCGTTCTCTGATCCTGTAACTAACACACATCTACACACATTCACAACCACCTTCACTCACACACTCTTTCCATTCTTCTGTTGTTGTGACTCTCTAAAGATCTTACCGGTCAATAGTCAGTAAACGTCACTCCTGTAGATCTGGATCTTCCTGCTTTCATCATGTTTCCAATATTTAATCCATATCACATGAGTAAGAGTGCTGTTGATCTGAATATCAGTACGGTGGCTGTGATTGGGCCGTGATGATCAGGGATGTAGTGGAGGCAGAGCCGATCCTGACCTCCCTGGGGCCCTAAGCAAAATTCTGTTTAGGGGCCCTCATACCTGACCCGTGAGCCATGAACCATTTGCCATTGCCACACAGTCACACCTGACACCCCTGTGTTCCCACTACAATCCCTCCTTTAACTAGTTCTAGTGAAAATGTAATTCCTGATATCAGAAGACATTGTTACTAGTAAAAAGTTCATTCTTAATATCAAGAATTCACATTTTAAATAGTACAAATTGAATTATTGATATCAAAAATGCATATCCTGTGAATGAATAAAAGCTAAAATGGCGCCATAGCATGTCACTGTGTTTTAAACAGAGATGGGACCAAGTCACACATGTGCAAGTCTCAAGTAAGTCTCAAGTCTCAACCTTCAAGTGTCAAGTAAGTCCCAAGTATTTTTTTCTTGGGCAAGTCAAGTCAAGTCCAAGTCAAGTCAGCTTATTATTGTAATTTTACCTGCAGAATCTGATCTTAATAAAAGTGAAAAGACAAGATATAAGTAGCCTAACTGTCAGTAAATTACAATCATTTGGATTTGCATTGTAAATACTCATGTTCAGTAAAATACATCATGGAATCAAACAAAATTGTAACTTCATAAAATTATTTATTTTTCACTTCTGCCAACAGTGTTTGAAATGTTTTAAATTGTCAACATTGAGTCCATAAAACAAATAACAGCTTAACATCCAACAGACTCCTCTCTGAACACCTCCCTCTCTCTCTCTCAAACACAGTTTACGTACAACATTAAACTTTGTTACATTTCTCCTCTCTCTCTCTCTCACACACACTCACTCTCACACACACTCACTCTCTCTCTCTCTCTCTCTCTCTCTCTCTCTCTCACACACACACACACACACACACACACACACACACACACACACTCACTCTCTCACACACACACTCACTCACTCACTCATTCTCTCTCTCTCTCTCTCTCTCTCTCTCTCACACACACACACACTCACTCTCACACACGCTCTCTCTCTCTCTCACACACACACACACTCACTCACTCACTCTCTCACACACACACACACACACACACACACACTCACTCACTCACTCACTCATTCTCTCTCTCTCTCTCTCTCACACACACACACACACACACACACTCTCTCTCTCTCTCTCTCTCTCTCTCTCTCTCTCTCTCTCTCTCTCTCTCTCTCTCTCTCTCACACACACGCGTTTTTTTTTTTTCGCGGGCCTACAGAGACGCGTTTTTTTGACCGCCTGCTTATGGGGCGGGCAGCTAGCGGATCGTTAGGAAATATTAGATGAATGTGATCATTTATATTTGGGCCTTTTTTGGGCCTGAAATCGCTGATAAAACCTTAATGGCTACTTTAGCTATTATTACATTAGCTAACTACCAACTAACCAAATAACATAAACAAATTGACAAGCACTTACTGGGCAGAATGGCTGTTAATGTTGCATGTCTAGCAAAGCGCTGTTCGTCTTTTGCCATCTTGTGAATAATTCTTGAAGCCGAAAGCGATGACCCTCGGTACCCCTCCGGCTGACATGTTGATGTGATATCTGATCTAAGTGGGCGTGGTGTGCCTGTTCTTTGCTGACATCAAACTTTGAGAGGAGAGCACACAAGTCTACCTGAACTGTTGCCGCAATTAACTCTCATGGTGTTTTTTTCTCTCTCTTTTCGTGACCAGAAGGATAGTTCCGCTTCATTTTGTCATCGATATTGTAAACATTGATTGACGCGCTTTGACACGAGGGGGAGGCGGGGCCTTGAGTAATTTGCGGGGCCCTACGCACCTTGCGTAGTGTGCGTATAGGGCTGATCGGCTCTGAGTGGAGGCTAAACGCACGTAAACACCGTTTACGCACCTCCCAAAATTTGGAAATAGCGTTTGCCCACCTCCAAAGTGCGTTTATCCACCTCTAAATTTCACGTTATTTGAGCGGACTTTGCTTTTCCAGTGCGTGATCGCCGATCGGCACATGATTCGAGCATTTGGGCCGTTAACTACAGAGCAGAACGCGCAGTGCGCAAACACGGAGCAGAGAGCGCAGCGCGCCGAGTTGAGTAAAGTTGGCAATAAATTCACAGATTCGAACTTCCCGGGTCAATAACTCGTGAGCTAAACGTTGTTACTACACAAATAACACCTCTTTTTAATCGTAGTATGTAGACAAGCAGCTACAACCTATTTTTTCTCAAAACGAGCTTTCCCTCACAGTGGACAAAATACATTGATCTCTATGCTCAGGCGGCAGAGAGGCAGATCCGAAGGGACCGTCTGCAAAGTGCAAAACCCGAAAACAGTCAATAACTTCACTGTCACACACTATAGTGTCATCAAAATAAGTTCACACATCACTGCTGTCCTGGTGGTTATACTACAACACTTATTTTGTATAAATATCTTTTTGCATAATTTGTATGATTATTATTTATGAAAAATATTTAATAACTGCACTGTAATTCACTGTATTGTTGCCAAATTCAGTTCGCACGTCATTGCTGTCCTGATGGTTATACTACAACACTTATTTTGGAAAAAAATATATTTTTAATTTTATATACAATTGTAAATGTATCATGTTGATGATTTTTACTATGAAAAATATTCAATAACTTCACTGAAATTCACTGTATTGTTGCCAAATTCAGTTTACACATCACTGATGGCCTGATGGTTATACTACAACACTTATTTTGGGAAAAAAATATTTTACATTGTATATACAATTGTAAATGTATAATTTTTTTTGAAAAATATTAAATAACTGCACTGTAATTCACTGTATTGTTGCCAAATTCAGTTTACACATCACTGATGTCCTGATGGTTATACTACAACACCTTGGTAGTACCATCAAATGATAGCCTATAGCGATGTCATCAGGATACACATACACCGGTAGGCAGTGGCCCACCTTACCGGGTGACCACGTCGTGGTCCACCAGAATTTATAGTTTACCCACCTCTTTTTTTACCACTACACCACTGGTGATGATCACATGACTGATATCCAGCACTACAGCAACACTCAGATCAATAAACAAGAAGTTTTCATTTATATTCCACTTCACACAATTAGACCGATTAGAGACCGTTTTAGCATTCATGTTTTCAGGAGAATTGACATTTACCCGATTATTTCAGTCAATGTGTGTTTATTAATTTCTAACTTTTTGTATCATAATTATGATTACATACCATATTTTTTTCTTGTATTACATCAAATCACTGAAGCAGTAAATTCTGCACATTCTCAGTGTTTGTTCAACATGAGACTAAATGAATAATTATTTCAGTTATAGAGGAGAAATGATCATTTGTTCATTGGAATAAATGGATGTAAAAGGTTCTTGCTGATAATCTTGTGTTTTAAATAAATAAATAATATGTGATTATGTGATTTAATGCTCAGAGTGAAAGATTAAATGTTTAGGATGATAATTAGGGTTTAAGTCGTGGAAACAATACTTTACAGACGTAACATGTTTATTTGACCTTTCTTTCTGCCTTTATTGGAAACTCCTTCAGTCTTCCTGCGTTTGACAGACACACATCTGTAGTTTTGACGAGCGACAGAGATTTTCAAGGCTCTGTTTTCCTCAAACAACATGTTATTACATATTATTACATTGTATAAAAAAAATTTCATGATTTTTTGTTCTTCATTATAAAGACTATTTAGATCAACACTTGATCCAGCAATATCCAGAAACGGGTGCAGCTATTAGGCTATTTTTCTGTTTAACTTTTTTTAGATTATAAAAAACAGACAAAATTACAAAAATAAGGAAGAATGATGTTTGAGAGGTAACATGTATTATTCTTACCAATAGTGATAAAATAATTTAATATACAATTTAATTATATGAATATTATGAACCTTTTTAACGGTGCTTTAACGGGATCAACAAATACAGCTTCTGTCATGTGACACCATATTTATTTGCTTTAAAACCCTTTTTCTCGACAGAAAGTGTTTCCAAACTAGTTTTTCGCGACATTTGAAATTAAATGGAAAAAGATTCGATGATCGATAATCAAAAAATTATCGATAATTGTCATTTTCATGTCGGTAAACATTTTGATGCACTAAACCTTTTTTTTGCAAACAATCTTTACTGGAAACATAAATCTAATATTTGATGTAAATCCACTTTGACACTTTAGTTGACTCATCAGATAATAAGCACAAGAATTATTCCATCTATGTATTTTTTCTAACATATTGTCTTAAATTAGCTGTATGGCAGTTTGATCTGTGAAGTATTTCTGCATTCCTGTATTATAATTTCAAAAATATATAACATGATTTATTTATTACAGTGTTTACTTGGTCATGGTCCATTGAAACCACAGTTGATATTGTTGTGTAATCACATCAAAATAAATGAGAGCACACCGAGTAGCGAACAGGTCTCTTTACTTTTCATTCTCCATAAGCACAACATCCTCTTCCTCTTCACCTTCCTACTTTCATATCTACAACAATATCCCCATCTAGTGGACATTTATCAATTAGCAACGTAATAAGAGAACACAACATCTCCCCCTGACTTAATTTGTTTCCATCTGCAGTTTCAATGAACATTACTAAACAATATATTCAGTCGTTCTGTTTTCTTACCGGATTTCTTTACTTATATTAGAGAACACAGAACAATGTCTAACAATCTCTCTTGACAAAACACATATAGCATGAATAGTTTCATGAACATCCTTTCAGTTCAAACCACAACTTTCCTGAACTAAACTTCTGGCTTTTCATTTTCCTTCTTTTCCCATTACTTTCTTCTTTGCTTACTATGGCAGTTTAAGTTACATAGTCCTTCAACCATACTGGCTTCCTTCTACAACGTCCCTCCAATTGGTTGTTACCACTTCCAGGTGATGCAGTAGGAGTTGATTGTTCAGAGTGTTCAGGAACCTGAGTAAATTCTGTGTGCAATGGTGCCAAATGAGATGCGTCCCAAGTTCATCCATCACTCAGTTCAAAACTATGTGTCCCCTTCCTTCTAGCAATCTGCATAGGGTTGCTGAATTTTGTCCCTTTTCTCACATGCACAGGTTTTCTCACCCGTACAAAGTCGCCTTCCTTGAGCCCCGGAGTCTTTGCTTTGCGCTTTGTATCCAGGTATGCTTTCATTTTCCTCTGGTTTCTCATCACTTTTGTTTTCAGCTTTTTTATAGCAGGATTCACATTGCACTTTGGAGAAATTGTCAATTTTGTTCTCATTTTCCTTACAAACATCAGCTCAAAAGGAGATATTCCTGTCGTGGCATGAGGTATGGCTCGGTAAGTTTGCAGAAAATCCACAATGAACGATGTCCAAGGGGCTCTCTCCCTTTCTGCAGTCAGAATAGCCTCCTTCAGTACCTTATTCCAGCGCTCCACAGCTCCATTTCCTTCCGGGTGATATGTAGAAGTACGGATGTGCTTTACATCTCTTTCTTGTAGAAATAGTTTGAACTCCGTTGACAGGAACTGAGGCCCATTGTCAGTAACAATCTCCAGAGGATTCCCTTTTTGGCTGAACACTGACCTCAGAAAATAATCAGAATCAGAATCAGAATCAGAAAGAGCTTTATTGCCAAGTATGCTTGCGCATACGAGGAATTTGTCTTGGTGACAGTAGCTTCCAGTACACATACAATATAAAGTGACAAGACAAGTGACAAGTAACATAAGTATAAATAAAAAATAGAAAAAAATTAAAATAAAATAGAAATAAAAGATTATAAATTATAAATATATATAAAGTTATAAGGTGCTATAATGAAATGTCTGAGGGAAGTATTGCACATGTTTGTTCCACAGTAGGGGAACATTTAAGTGTTCATGAGGTAGATGGCCTGGGGAAAGAAACTTTTCCTGTGTCTGGTTGTTTTTGTGCTCGGTGCTCTGTAGCGTCGACCAGACGGTAACAGTTCAAACAGAGAGTGTGCTGGGTGTGACGGGTCCAGAGTGATTTTGCGAGCCCTTTTACTCACTCTGGATGAGTGCAGTACTTTGAGTGTGGGAAGGGTAGTGCCAGTGATTCGCTCAGCAGTCCGAACTATCCGCTGTAGTCTACGGAGGTCGGTTTTGGTAGCAGAGCCGAACCAGACGGTGATGGAAGTGCAGAGGATGGACTGGATGACAGCTGAGTAGAACTGTACGAGCAGCTCCTGTGGCAGGTTGAATTTCCTCAGCTGACGCAGGAATTACAGTCTCTGTTGGGCTTTCTTCACAATAGAGTCTATGTGAGTGTCCCACTTCAGATCCTGAGAGATGGTGGTGCCCAGGAACCTGAATGACTCTACTGCAGTCACAGTGCTGTCCATGATGGTGAGTGAAGGGAGTGCAGGGGGGTTTCTCCTGAAGTCCACGATCATCTCCACTGTTTTGAGCGTGTTCAGCTCCAGGTTGTTATAACTGCACCAAAGAGCCAGCTGCTCCACCTCCTGTCTGTACACAGACTCGTCACCGTTCCGGATGAGTCCGATAACAGTAGTGTCGTCCGCAAACTTCAGGAGCTTGACAGAGGTGTCTTTAGAGGTGCAGTCATTTGTGTACAGGGAGAAGAGCAGTGGTGAGAGAACACATCCCTGTGGAGCACCGGTGCTGATGGTGCGGCTGTCGGACGTGATTTTGCCCATTCTGACTAGCTGTTGTCTGTCTGTCAGAAAGCTGGTGATCCATTGACAGATGGAGCTAGGGACAGAGAGCTGGGTCAGTTTGGTCTGGAGCAGTGATGGGACGATGGTGTTGAAGGCAGAACTAAAGTCCACGAACAGAATCCTTGCATAGGTCCCTGGTTTGTCCAGATGTTGTAGGGTGTAATGCAGTCCCATATTGACCACATCATCCACAGACCGGTTTGCTCTGTAGGCAAACTGCAGGGGGTCCAGCAAGGGTCCAGTGATGTCCTTCAGATATGCTAACACCAGTCTTTCGAATGACTTCATGGCCACAGATGTTAAGGCAACAGGTCTGTAGTCATTGAGTCCTGTGATCTTTGGTTTCTTCGGGATTGGGATGATGGTGGAGCGTTTAAAGCAGAAAGGGACTTTGCACTGCTCCAGTGATCTGTTGAAGATCAGTGAGAAGATAGAGGCCAGCTGGTCAGCGCAGGTTTTCAGACAGGCTGGTGAAACACCGTCTGGGCCTGGTGCTTTCCTTCTCTTCTGTTTCCTGAAGATCTGACGCACATTATCCTCACTGATCTGAAGTGCAGGGGGGGAGGGGAGGGGGATGGCTGGAGGTGTTGATGGCTGTGTAGAGAGATGGTCAGGGCGGGTATGGGGTGTCTGATCGGGGGTCTCAAATCTACAGTAAAAGACATTCAGCTCGTTCGCAAGATGCTTGTTGCTGTCGATGCTGGGGGATGGTGTCTTGTAGTTGGTAATGTCTTTCAGGCCTTTCCACACTGATGCAGGGTCGTTGGAGGAAAACTGGTTTTCCAGCTTTTTGGCATAGCTCTTCTTAGCCACTTCAATCTCCTTTGTCAATGTGTTCCTGGCCTGATTATACAAGATCCTATCCCCACTCCTGTAGGCATCTTCTTTGACCTGACGAAGCTGTCTGAGTTTTGGTGTGAACCATGGTTTATCATTGTTGAATGATAAGTAAGTCCTGGTAGGGATGCATAAATCCTCACAGAAACTGATGTATGATGTTACAGTCTCTGTGAGCTCGTCCAGATCGCTGGCAGCAGCTTCAAAAACACTCCAGTCAGTGCATTCAAAACAGGCTTGTAAGACCTGCTCTGTGTCGTTGGTCCATCTCTTTACAGTCCTTATTACTGGCTTAGCAGTTTTAAGTTTTTGCCTGTAAGTTGGTAGAAGATGAACCAGGCAGTGATCGGAAAGTCCTAGAGCTGCTCTGGCGACGGAGCGATATGCATCCTTTGTTGTGGTGTAGCAATGGTCCAAAATATTATTGTCTCTGGTGGGGCATGTAATGTGCTGTTTGAATTTAGGCAGCTCACGTGTGAGTTTTGCCTGATTAAAGTCTCCGAGAATGATAAGAACAGAGTCCGGGTGTTGTTGTTCTGTTTCTGTGATCAGATCAGCCAGCTGTTGCAGCGCCGTACTCACGTGTGCTTGCGGTGGAATGTAAACACTGATGAGAACGAGCGAGGAAAACTCCCGCGGCGAGTAGAACGGCTTACAGTTAATGAAAAGCACTTCCACATCAGGACAGCACATTTAATTAATTAATGGTAGATGCAGTAGATGCAGATGATGCAGTAGATGCAGATGGTAGATGCAGTCACATGAGGTGCACAAGCTTCCTCTGGCCATTTTGAATGGTAGTCAATCAATGTGATAGTGCATCTACAACTAACAGGACCAATGTCGAAAGGACCCACCACGTCGATGCCCAGTTTCTGCCACGGACCTACTGGATAGTCAACTGGGGTAAATGGTGCAAGTGTGTGTGACCGTATGACTCGATCAACTTACACTAGTAAGGCCCGTACTCAAGACCCCAAATTTTCAAGCCTCCCCAAACAGGCTTTCAACTGAAGGAAAAGGACGAGCAGAGAAAAAAACCACAGACTACAATTTTATTTATCAATTAGTTACTAAAAACACCTTGAGCTCAACATCAATGATAAAAAAACACTTTAATCAATGTGAGTGAATCAGCCCAATGGGCTTCGTTTTAGTCGGTTCACATGGGCCGGCTCACCATACACTGGCCAAACACACACAAAAAGAAAAAAGAAAAAATATATACTAACAAAAGAACAATTCACAAAAAAATGGATAAACTAAACAAGTTGGTTTCTTTCTTTGGTATTATGTCTTTGCATAAAACATTTCACAGCTCAAATAATAAAACAAAATACATACAAATCAAAACACTTCAAACCAATCAAACCCAAAGACAGCGGCGGTTTCTTCATTAGGGCGATCGGGCGACGCACCACCAAAGTGTGAAAGGGACTTTTTCAATCACAATCTCATTCAACCACAGAGTTACACTAGCTGTCACTCACTGTTGTTCTGCCTCTGGATATAGTCCAATCAGCGCCAAGTCACGTTCTGTGGAGTACCGCCTCTTTTTGGGCGATTTCACTATGGCCGAGAATCGCCCAGTGTTCCCATAGACTTACATTCAAAGATTTTTTGATCAGGAATGCACTGCAATGCATTCTCTATGGGTTCCGGGAGGGCTCGCACTAACGTGCTTTCGTCATCATACGTAAACTTCACTTGTGCAGCAATTGGTGGAAACAAATATACCTCTAATAATATTTAGCCATAAGCTGAAGTGACATCCAATAATTTCCTCAGTGCATAGCTTACATTTCAGATTTCACAGACATATTCTCCATCTGTAAATGTTAGAAAGTCAATATTCCCAGTTTGCTGTCATGAGTGGGCGAGCTTCTGCAAGCTAAACTTACGTGAACGAGCGCTGGCGCGTGCATGAGCGCCGAACAGACGGAGCGCAATAGAATAGGAGCGCAATTATTCTGACTAAAATATACATTAGCACTAAATTATAAATATATTTAGCTAAAATATTTGTTGTTGAATATCTGTTGTTGTTGGTAAACATAAATGTGCTAGAGAATTTCAAACCTACGTGTGTATTTTTATGATATTAGCTTTGTTTTTATTTATTTATTTTTTATTTTAAGTTTAGTAAATTTAACTACTTCTTTCAAAAGCATTATTTTGTTTTTAGATTGTAATGTTGCAATGTTAGTATGTAATGTGATTTGACCCCTTTTTTGGATAGACTGCAGATAGACAGCAAGGTTACACTATGTTTGTTTTTATAACCTTCAGTATGAACATTGTTTGTAGGACAATATTGATCAGGATATTAAATAAAAAAAATTAAATACAGTTTTTTTTTTTTATTCAAATAGAAAAATAATAATGAAATACTCAGATTATACCATACATCGCCATTTAGCCCAAAAAATCTGATTTATTTGGCAATTGGCTATTTCCCAACCCTACCGGCTGAAGTTTTAGCTAAACTTTAGGCTAATGATAGCTACATTATTATCACTGTTAAATTGTTATTTAACAATTAGCCTACATTCAGTCCTGGATTAATAATTCAGTTTGTTGCGCCACTTGACTCACCAGATAATTAGCACAAGAATTATTCTATCTATGTATTTTTTCTAACATGTTGTCTTCAGTTAGCAGTTTTGTCAGGTTCTGCAAGAGAGAGGACCCAGACGCAGAACAAACGTGAAGGGAAGTTTTATTAACAATACTGTAGACAGGGAACAACAAGGAGAGTGAGGTGTGAAGATCTCCTATTTATTAATTTGTAAACTTTTTGCATCATATATATATATATGTGTAACATGTATGCTGTGTCTCGGTTTTTGGTTCTCCCCTGTGACCTAAGCTGAACCCGAAATCGCCCCCTAAACCCTCATTCACTATTCCTTACGTTAGTCCACTAATACTGTTCACTTGAAGGAGTGAATGAAAAGGACTGAATTCGGACAGTCGTTGAGCGTACATCGGTTGTGTACTCGCCACTGCGTTGCATTGTGGGATAGAATGAGTGCACTCAATAACATCCACTATGGTTTCGGACACCACTATAAATGGCTGTCGCTTCAAATAACGCCCTATTTGAGGGTATAGGGGGCGATTTCGGATTTTCCTACTGTGTCTAATTAGTCATCTTGTTCACCTGTCCTGTCAATCACCTTGTTAATTCTCCTGATTATTTAATCCCAAGCTCCGAAACCGTTCCCTATCCACTATATTAACTGATCAAGATTTTGGATGCTTTTCGGCTACCGGCTACAGGCACGATCAGCTCAACGCAAGCGTGCAGTGCTTTTTAATGAACATTGTTATGTAGCTGTAGCTGTGTGCATACTGGGATTTACTTTTCTACTCACTTTATCTGCGTTATGTGATCCCTTTCCTGGATTGGCGCAGAGCAAAACAACTTCGATATAAACTTCCATCTGTCTTTAGTGCTGCTGTGAAGACAGGTGGCCTCGCGGTGGAGGAATGGAAATCTGACTCCAGTCGTGGTCTTCGTGGGTCCAGGGATAGTACCATCTGGGAATAAGCATTGTTGTTTCACCTTCTCTGGGTTGGATGCAACTTTGGAACGCATTGTTTATCCGTGGAAATTATTTTATTCAGCTTCACGTCCTGCATCATGGCATTGCATCACGGGAGGACGTTGCGGAGGGGGCGGAGCTGATGGTGGAGTCACTCAACTCGAAAAAGAGGATCTTGAGTTTTTAATGGATATTGATTAAAATCCTTGAATTAAAATGGATTTAAAGCCGCGGATGTTTCTTGCTACGCTGTATTTGATTGCGCTGCGTGCCTCTATTGGAATCTCCATAGATATTATATAGAGACTAGATGCCCTATTGGCCGCTGGGCACTGAGAAATGCGGCCGCCATCTTAAACCGGTCGTATTCCTAGTTTCGTTGCGTGGCAGCAGTGAAGATGCTAGAGCACTGTGGAGTATTTTCCTGTTCTAATCGGCGGACCATAGTAAATAGGGCCCGGGGGATTACTTTTAACATTACCGTACTATTGGTTGTATTTTGTGAATAGAGTATTACCAGATAATTAAGAAGGAGCAAGGATCTTTGATATTACTGTACTGAAAGCGTAGCCAGCTAACGTTAGCTAGGCAATGTTTACTGCACCAGCCGGTGTTCACCTGACATGGAGAGGTGGGGTAAAGTAATAATTACAAGAGCTTCTCGTTTATTTTAGTCCCGTCCGAATGTGCATCTCAGTAATCATTACAGACAATGTCAGTAAAGATTACGGTGACTTTTCCCTTCTGTAAAAAGGTCCAGGAAAATTACCTCAGGTAACGTTTATATTAATAGACATGCGAATAGACCCTCTGTAAATCAAGTAATTTTGTGTTTAAAAGTAGTTTCCTGTGGTTTTTCAAGTATTGAGATGCTTGAAAAGGCATTCAGTTGCGTTCTAGACACTAAGTCTCCCCCAAGTGTTTTCTCCCTCCCTCAACTCAAGTGTTTTCACATACCATTCAGATCAGGAAGAAGTTCGAAAGCACTTGTAAGAGGCACGAAACTTACTTTTAGCGCATTCCAATCTGAAGTTAATTCATACATTTTTTGACCGGACATAACAGTTTTATATAAATAGGTTATTTGTGTTTGCGCACGTGATATCAGGAAGCAATGTAAATGTAAAACACACACGTTTCTTCAACTTATTAAAATATCTTACTTTACTGCAACTATCTGTTTCTGCTTCTTTATCATATTTATAGTGTGTGATTTATAAAATAGCTTATATCCTACATCACATATTTTGATTTTGGACGTCTGGTCACTTTATATCTTATATCAGAAAATTATATTACTGTTAAGCCTACTATGAATATTAAAATACGCCGAACCATGTGTCCTGTATAATAGCTACATGAATGACCTTTGCAGCAAAAAAACCCGCATGAAAATCAGTTCGGTATTCAGTGAGGTATGATTAATTAAATGCGCTGACAGCTCATTGCACCTGCCATTCAGATTACACTGAGTGGAGCGGGTGACCGGTCTAAGATGGCGGCCCCACGGCTCGCCCGCGCCAGTAGGCAGTAGCGGTCGATAGGGCGTCTATCTATATGATGTCTATGGGAATCTTCCCTCGTTGCCATGGAAATGCGTTGCTCACACTTCCGGATTGTTTACTCCGGGGGAGGAGCGAAACAAGCCATGAGCTGGCTGCGGTTATTCAACCCCAGCCTTTGCTCTTCACCTCTGGCACATTAGAAGTGCAACGTTTAAGCTGTTTTATGGCTCTGCAAAACCATCTGGGGTCTCAAGGAGCAGCCCTTTTAAACTTGGCAGTCATCCACAACCACCACCATTGTAAACAGAGACTTTTGCTTATATTGCTGATTTAATTTCTGGGAATGTCCACCCAAATCCAGGCCCAGTGCAAAATATGTCATATGACACCCCTGAAAGCTTTAAATGCAGAAAGGGCCTGGGATTTTGTCATTTGAATATTCGTAGTCTGGTTGGCAAAATAGATATGGTTCGTATCTGGGCACTTTCGACCATTGCCGATGTTTTTGTTTTAAAGGTGAACTAAGTAACTTTTTTACCTTAACCGAACAGCTTCGGAGTCATTGGAATAGTTATATGACTTTTTTCGGGTTGAATGGTGGTCATCTCGCACCCCCCGAGCGCCTGTGAGCCGAAAAAACACCCTTGCAACTTTAGGCCGGCAGGCCGACGGCCTCAGCGTCAGGAAGTATCGCGTGATATCAGGTCTCACGATGTAACGAATTGCTTTACGGCACTGCACATATACACAATAGGGATAGCTCACAGCTGAAGTTATTACAGAGGCCAGACAGACTCACGGAGGCGATTGGCATCTCACAACTTGCACTTTATTCCCCAATCGAACTCGTGTAACTGTGTGTCACCCGTTCTACCGTCCATAGCTTTACTTGATAAACAAAAGTAGGATAAGAATGAGCATCAAACTGAAATAACCCGCATACATGGGGTGTTCGATGTGCACATACAATACAGACTGCCGACAGTTCAACAGGGAGCGCGCAGCTCTTAAAGGGGCCACACCTTATTTCCACTCATTACAGCTTCCATCCTACTGAACAAGGTACCGGTATAGATAGATTTACGATGACGTCACATTTCTCACGCAACTCCTTACGGCGCCATCTTGTGTGTCAAGTGGGTCAAGCGTTTGTGTTACGGAGCATGATAATATCCTGAATCGGCATTATTCTGAACATGAAAATCATACGATTGTTCTCCGTTTGGCTGGAGTTAATGTTCAGTGCTGCTCTTGTGAACATTTAGAGGTTTTGTGCTCTGGAGATGTGACACTTTATCTAATAATTTCCAAGATGGGCTAGCTAAATGCGCTAGCAGCCTCTCATCGGCTGTCAAATCGCTGTACCCACGCGGCTGCTATCGACACAGCCCTTGAGAGGTGTTGGCTGGGCAGAAGCACACTCTGACGATTGTCCACCTTCATCACTTTCTCTGTGGCCACATCAGCTGGTCGAGCCAGAGGCAGAGGCTACACCTGGAGCACATCGCTCCGTGCCTTTGCTCTCCATCTCTCTCCTACACTAAATTAGTTCGGAGCGTTGTGTTGTTGTTTTTTTACCCAGATGGTGTTGTCTTGTCACTGAGTCTAAATGTACCGTATAATAAGGGCTGTGCAGATATCAGCCGCCTGGCTACAGCGATGTGAACCGTCAATGCAGGGCTCCAGACTAACTTTTCCACGAGGGAGAGAGAGCAAGACAGCTCTTAGTTTGGAGACGGTGAAGTCTTGTTTACATTTTCGCCTGGCTCCGAAGAGAGAGGGAGTGCGCGCGCGCGACCGGCTCTCTCTCTCTCTGCTCGTCGACCAGTTCATCTACATTACTCACCGATCAAATAAGACTTTGGCGGGCGCTAAAACAAGTTCAATGCAGGAGAATTCATGCGTGAATTTAACTGAGTAGTACATGACCATGCACTCCCACAAATGCGACCACATAAAATTTTAACTCGCACATTCTCATCATATCTTGCCTTGCAAACATCGTCTAATGTGTCCCTGTAAATAACCTTCACCTTGTCGCCAGGTTTGGAGGAATTTGTCATCGTTATCTCAACACAAAAGAGTCAAAAATACTTTATATTAACTGGCTTTCTATTAATGCAGGACAGTGAATGAGCCGTGTCTCCCAGTAGCTTACTGACAGCTTTGACACACAACATGGCGGCGTGCCGCAGAGGATAATGGGTAATTCGAGAAACAGAAACCCATCTATAGAGGGCGGAAGGGATCAGGCCGTGAGTGCAGAGACGGCTCTGCGCGAGTGGTATTTACGCCAGTAACGTTAAATACAAGTACTCCACAGCGACTCTAGGGGTCGCTGTTTGACAAAAACAGAAAGCTGCATAGTGTGTGTAGGAGCCATATTTAGAATTTTGTGCACTACCAAAATTTATATTTGTTTAATTTACTTATTTTATATTTTTCTTTTGTTTCATATTTGGACTAACCTGTTCATGTAAATAGACTTGCTCCTCCTCCTTGACACGTCATTACGGCGTGAATGTGCAGGTCTTAAATGTGTATTAGAATTGTTGGTAGACAGGTTAGAGTGTGGAGAGCAACAGTTTTCTTCAATCGCATGGTATCGATGCTCACAGCAATATTTAGTTTTTTGTTTTCTTGGAAAGTTTTATTTATTTATTAATTTTTTGGATTGAAAGTAAACCGGAGATTATGTTCAATAAACCGCGGCTTTTGTTATGACTGCATCTTCGTGCGTGCTTTGTGGACATGTGAATCGGGAGAGACTCCTCCGCTAACCTCAAAAGGGCTAAAGAAAGTTTTAACAAGATTAGCCTCTACAGTGTGCCTTTAAGTGAAACTTAGCTCAACAAATCTATTTCTGATAAGGATGTGACTGTAGGTACAACTTATTCAGAACAGAACGACCTAAAAAGGGTGGAGGTGAAAAAGTCATTTCTTGTGAATGTAATTGTCTCAAAGTCAATAAGCTGACAATTTGAATTGTTGGCCCTTGACTTAGAAGTTTCTAAGAGTCTTCACATCACAGTTGTTGGTTGTTATAGACCCCCCTCAGCTGACAGTAGCACTCTTTCTTCTTTGAGGGAGTTTTTAACAAGTCTAAATTATAATGAAATTGTCTTTTTAGGAGATCTTAATTGGAACTGGCTTTTGCCAATGTCTGATCATTTTAAATCATTTTGTGATTCTTATAATCTCTTTCAGATTGTGAATAGCCAGACCAAACCTAAAACATCTAGAAAAATCATCACTAATTGATCTTATTCTTACAAATGCCCCTCACAAATACTCCTGTGCCTCTGTTTTTGCAAATGATATAAGCGATCATTGTCTTATAGCATCTGTAAGGAACACAAAAATTCCTAAAACAAGGCCGCGCATAATTTTTAAGAGGGCAATGAAGCAGTTCTCAGTGCAGGGCTTTTTACATGATCTGTATGATTTTGATTGGGGAAGAATTAGCCTTATTGATGATGTTGAAAATGCTTGGACATTTTTTTTATGATGGTTTCACAGGCCTGGTAAATAAGCATGCCCCACTCAAAAGACAGAGTGAAAGGGGGAAATAATGTTTGGTTTAGCAATGAATTGTGTGACCTTCTTCTAGAGTGAAATCAAGCCTGGGCTCGAGCTAGAAAGTCAAAGCTCGAGTCTGACTGTGTGAAATTTCGGCGTTTACGTCATTTATGTACTGTAAAAATCCGTAATGCCAAATCCGCTTATTTCCTTTCTGAAACATCGAAAAATTTAAATAACTGGAAAGTTCTGGAAAACAATAAAATTGTTAACGGAAGCAAAAACAGATACAGAAGTACCATCTTGTATTCACCATCAAAAATCATTGACAAAAATGAAATTTTGAATAGTTTCAATAATCATTTCATTGCTGCTAGTTCCCTTTATGAAACACTACATAATCCAATTTCCAGTTCTTCCACTGCATGTCCTGTTGATCAGTTACCCTCAGCTCAACCATTTCATTTCAAGACAGTAACTGTACCAGAAGTAAGGAAGGCCTTGATGGATCTAGATAAAAAAATAGCAGATTTGATAGCAAATCTAGTTACATATTTAATTAACCTTTCTTTAGCCACGAATCAAGTACCAGCCATCTGGAAATCTGCCAATGTTCTCCCCCTTCACAAAGGTGGTGATCCTGCAAATATAAATAACTATAGGCCTATTTCTAAATGGTCAGTATTAGCCAAATTAATGGAATCACTTATCAGTGTCTGGGCGTTGACCACATGGAACGCTGGTCCTTCCCTGGCCTCCTCTGGCAGGACGCGGCTAATGACCGTGCCCCCACACCGGGTCGCTACGGCGCCCACATCCGGGCTGGTCATTACACCTCGCCTACTTGGGAGCCTGGCTAGAGCTTCCCAGACTGCCCCGCCGGGTCGCGAGAACCATCAGGCTCGGCTACGCGATTCAGTTTGCGTGGTCTCCTCCCCGCTTCAGGGGAGTCCACTTCACTATGGTCGGTGGCAATGCCCCTGTCATGAGAGCGGAGGTCGCCACCCTACTGGCGAAGGGTGCGATCGAGACTGTCCCTCCAGCCGAAATGAAGTCCGGCTTCTACAGCCCCTACTTCATTGTACCCAAGAAATCTGGTGGGTTAAGACCAATCCTAGATCTGCGCGTCTTGAACCGCTCACTTCACAGGATGCCGTTCAAGATGCTCACGGCCAAACGCATCTTCGAATGTGTGAGCCACAGGATTGGTTAGCAGCGATCGACCTGAAGGACGCCTACTTCCATGTCTCCATTCTACCTCGACACAGACCGTTTCTACGGTTTGCTTTCGAGGGGAAGGCATACTAGTACACGGTTCTCCCATTCAGGCTAGCTCTGTCTCCTCGCATCTGCCTCCACCACGGGCTGGGGCACCATGTGCAATGGACATACTGCCGCGGGCTCCTGGACAGGACCCCAGCGCCTTTGGCATGTCAATTGCCTTGAATTGCTGGCTGTACGTCTCGCCCTGCACTGCTTCCGTGCGTTGCTCAGGGGTCAGCACGTACTAGTCCGATCAGACAATACCGCAACAGTAGCGTACATCAACCGACAAGGTGGTCTACGCTCCTGCCGTATGTCGCAACTCGCCCGCCACCTCCTCATATGGAGTCAGAATCATCTGAGGTCGCTTCGAGCCATTTATATCCCGGGAGACCTGAACCGTGCGGCCGACGAGCTGTCTCGGCTTTGGCTTCTCCCTGGAGAATGGCTTCTCCTCTCTTCATCCCCAGTCGGTTCAGCTGATTTGGGATCAGTTACAGGTAGACCTGTTTGCCTCCCATGACTTGTCCCATTGCGACCAGTTTTATTCCCTGACCGAGGGCACGCTCGGCACGGATGCACTGGCGCACAGCTGGCCGCGGGGCCTCCGCAAGTATGCATTTCCCACAGTGAGCCTTCTCGCACAGACCCTGTTCAAGATCAGGGAGGACGAGGAGGGACGGGGCACCCTCTGGCACCCTCGCCCCGATCTTTGGAACCTCCACGTGTGGCTCCTGGACGGGATGAGGCAGGTTTGAGTACCCTACCACCAGCGGTGGTAGCTACCATCACTTCCGCTAGAGCATCATCCACGAGACATGCCTATGCGTTGAAGTGGAACCTCTTCGTCAACTGGTGTTCTTCCCGTCGTGAAGACCCCACAAAATGCCCGATCAGTGTTGTGCTTTCCTTACTGCAAGAAGGGTTGGAGCGAAGGCTGTCTCCCTCCACCCTGAAAGTGTATGTTGCCGCCATTGCCTCACATCATGATGCAGTTGAAGGTAAGTCTCTGGGAAAGCACAACCTGATCATCAGGTTCCTGAGAGGGGCGAGGAGACTGAATCCTCCTCGCACTCCTCTCGTACCCTCTTGGGACCTCTCAGTGGTTTTAACTGCCCTGTAGAGTGTTCCCTTTGAGCCTCTGCAATCAGTGGAGCTTAAGTTCCTGTCAATTAAGACAGCGCTCCTGGTTGCATTGGCTTCCATCAAGAGGGTAGGGGACCTGCAGGCATTTTCGGTTGACGAAGCGTGCCTGGAATTCGGGCCGGCTAACTCTCACGTGATCCTGAGACCCCGGCCTGGATATGTGCCCAAGGTTCCCACCACTCCCTTTCGAGATCAGGTAGTGAACCTGCAAGCACTGCCCTTGGAGAAGGCAGACCCAGCCTTTGCACTGCTCTGTCCAGTACGCACCCTCCGTGCCTACGTAGACTGAACGCAGTGTTTCAGGATCTCAGACCAGCTCTTTGTCTGTTATGGTGGGAAGCTGAAGGGAAAGGCTCTCTCCAAGCAAAGGTTGTCTCACTGGATAGTGGACGCCATTGCTTTGGCATACCAGCAGCTAGGTCAACTGTGCCCCCTTGGTGTGACGGCCCACTCCACCCGGAGTGTGGCATCCTCTTGGGCTCTAGCGCATGGCGCCTCGCTAACAGACATCTGCAGAGCTGCAGGCTGGGCGACACCTAACACATTTGCGAGATTCTACAATCTCCGAGTGGAGCCAGTTTCTTCTCATGTACTCATTTCAACCAGCCGGTACTAGATTCTGCTCAGGTGTCTTCGCTTGCTCGCCATTCCTCTCCACGGACAGGATTCGTGCGATATTTCCTCAGGTGAGCCTCCCCGCAGGCCCTGAGTTCCTCCAGCGCTGTTGACGCCAACGCCAGAGTTATGCCACCGGCAGCTTTCGCGCTTGGCTAGGTGCTTCCATGTGCATGGTTCCCCCTCTGGGCAACACCCACGTGTGTATTTCCACTGTAAGCCTCTCTGAGCATGTGTCTTTCCCTCGGCAAGCCACCTTGCCACCCCTGGGGTTGAAATATTCCACCTACGGCTGGATACTCCAGTGATACTGTCACGCCCAAGCCGGAGGTGTGGAGGCACTGCCTGCCAGCCGACACCCCCGAACTACCACACCACCTTGAGGAGCTACCCCGTACCAGAGAAAAAGGCGGACAACAAGAATTCGAAGGTTAACACGTTTATTTATTTATTAAAAATGAAGTTCTCTAAAAACAGTGTGAGCTTCCTCCCCCGAGGTTGAGTAACCGTGGGTGGACTCTGGCTCCCTTCCTCCAACGCAGACGACAGAAGGGTGAGTATGCTTCACAGCTTTAGCAAGCTCTTCACTGGACCCAGACAGAGAATGGAAGGTAAATATACTTCACAGCTTTAGCAGGCTCTTCACTGGACTCAGACAGAGAATGGAGGGTACGTATAACTCACAGCTTTAGCAGGCTCTTCACTGGACTCAGACAGAGAATGGAGGGTACGTATAACTCACAGCTTTAGCAGGCTCTTCACTAGCCTCAGACAGATAATGGAGGGTACGTATAACTCACAGCTTTAGCAGGCTCTTCACTAGCCTCGGACAGAGAATGGAGGGTACGTATAACTCACAGCTTTAGCAGGCTCTTCACTAGCCTCAAACAGAGAATGGAGGGTACGTATAACTCACAGCTTTAGCAGGCTCTTCACTGGACTCAGACGGAGAATGGAGGGTACGTATAACTCACAGCTTTAGCAGGCTCTTCACTGGACTCAGACAGAGAATGGAGGGTACGTATAACTCACAGCTTTAGCAGGCTCTTCACTGGACTCAGACGGAGAATGGAGGGTACGTATAACTCACAGCTTTCACTGGACTCAGACAGAGAATGGAGGGTACATATAACTCACAGCTTTAGCAGGCTCTTCACAAGCCTCAAACAGAGAATGGAGAATGCTTTAGCAGGCTCTTCAATTCTTCGCCTCTCTTCATCACCCAGGGCAGGGCTTGCCCAAAAGAACAACACAGCTTCATCGAGGGATTTTAAGCTGGTCGCCAGTACACTCTGCAACGTCCCACACTCGTGTTTACACTACAAACACACTCCATTCACACGTGATATTCGAAACTCAGCACAGCATGCCCAAACCTCAGATCATTAAGGCAGAGTGTGGGCCCAGACGACAACCTCAACGGATGAACTCTCCGTGTGCTGGTACAAACAGGGTTCTCACTGCTGTGTCATTTCCAAACATCCATCTTCAGAGAGTAGACAGAGGATCGTGAACTTCAGCAGTATGTCAACGCAATACTTCTTCATAGAATGATTATGATAGAGGATAACCAGGCACTTATCTCAGGATAAATCCAGTCTCGCTGCCTCCAGTCCCTTCCTCGCTGTGTCTCTGCTGCGTCTTTCTCTCCCCCTCCCGATCCTTCCTCGCTCCCCCACCCGTGCCTTCTCTCCAGCGTCAGCTTCTTTCATTTCCCTCCTAGTCCAATCGCCTGCTTACATATTTTCCCCGCACAGCTGCCAGCGATTACCCTCATTCGCTTTCGTTCTCAGCGTGTTTTTCCTGCTTCCGTGTATCCCCGGAACCGGCCTTGTGTTACACCGAAAGTGCTCCCCGCCACAACAACTTCCCGGCCTGTAGTTCCGGCTTTCGTCACCCCGTGACAATACTCCATATGCAGCCCCTCCGGGTCATATGTGTATTCTTAAGTCCCCCCCCCTTCGGGCTGGCACTGACTGCATATTTCCGCTGAGATATGCTTCCCAGTGTACCTTGGTATTCCTGTGTTAAGTAGGAGTCCTTCGTCCGTGCCAGTCTCACGACAGGGAGCTCAGACTTATGCAGAGCACTGGAAGACAGCCGAGGTGGCGTAATTAGACTGGGAACCCCATTCGTCGTCACTGACGTAACTCGTAGTGACCACAAAAGGGAACGTCTCAGTTACGTATGTAACCCTCGTTCCCTTTCGTGGTCACTACGAGTTACGTCTCCCTGCCACTTCCGCTGGAACGCTGGAACGCCTGAGTTCAGTCTCGGCTCCTCAGCGAAGACATATCTGCATGTTGCCGGCGTACTTCCTTATATAACCACGAGGTGGGGCGGAGTTATGCTATGCAAATTCCACAGACCCATGGCATTTCTTTGCCATTGTCTCGTTTTATATACTTGAAGGTGATAGGCTTTCTAAGCGAAACCCCATTCGTCGTCACTGACGTAACTCGTAGTGACCACGAAAGGGAACGAGGGTTACATACGTAACCGAGACGTTCTGAGAGTATGAGGCATGAGGTATGAAATAGGGACATTCGCAAACTGGTCCGGACAAATGTCCTCAGAACGTCCGTCAGCGAACGTTACAAACTGGACCAAATGTGGACATCATTGGAATGTCCGTCAGCGAACGTTACAAAGCGGACCAAATGCAGACATCAGCGGAATGTCCGTCAGTGAACGTTACAAACTGGACCAAATGCGGACATCATTGGAATGTCCGTCAGCGAACGTTACAAAGCGGACCAAATGCAGACATCAGCGGAATGTCCGTCAGCGAACGTTACAAACTGGACCAAATGCAGACATCATTGGAATGTCCGTCAGCGAACGCTACAAAGCGGACCAAAAGCAGACATCATTGGAATGTCCGTCAGCTACAAAGCAGACCAAAAGCGGACATCAGTGCACGTCCTCAGAACGTCCGTCAGCGAATGTTACAAAGCGGATCAAATGTGGACCTAAGGGGATATTCAAAAAGTCCGGGGGGCGTCCCTTATTAGCTGGGATGTTTCCTCAATATATGCAAACATATTATGGTATTTGTATGCTTTAGTAGAGTGAAAAGGTTACATACAGCACCTTTGATGTACTTTTTTTCTTTTCTTTTTTTTTAACAAAGCAGCTGATTTTGCCATAGTCGCTTTCACTCCAAAATGGCGGAAGCGTAGCGCTGCTGGGCGCTGGTGTTGCACGGGAACGTTCTATTGGCTTTCACTTCTTGTCAATATAAGTTCTTTGTCCCTCTTCAAAGACTTCATCAAACAAGTTAGCAGAACTGTCTAAATCGGTTTGCGAATCAGTTTGAATGATCTGTTCAGTTCCCTGTACACACTGAATCTGAAGCGGTTTCAGACTCGGAGTCGTAACAGGAAGATTTAAGAACATCAAGAGCGTTAGATGAAGTGGACCAACAGTCAAGTGAAAGCAAATGCATCATATTTTTGCCAGCGATGAAGATCTTTATTAGTTGACATCTTCGTATGCTGTCTGTCTGTGACTTAATGTTTCCACAGGACGATATATTCAATTTCATTTCATTCATTTTACAACCAAACAGATTATTACGCCACGATAGCACTACTACAAAGTATGATGCTACCAGTTTTTTGGACATAGGCCTATACCTTAATTTATACATTAAATAAGCTACCAATGTTCACAGTTTATGAATCGAACACCCGCCATCCCGCGGTAGTTTGTGAGTATTGCGCAGTGGCGTGCGAATCGTCTTAAAAAAAAACGAATGCCTTGCGCTTGCAGAAATATACATATGATTACATTTTGGAGAACAGACGGAAGATGATCCGTCAATGTGCATTTGATCGTTGTTTGTGTTCAGATGTTCAGTAGCGCGAATGCGGTCATGAGCGCGAGCACATGTGAAGAGTTTAACGCTTTCTTCTCTGTCAATGGTTCCCTTTACATGCAAAACTCTGCAGATTCACTTTATTTCGACATTGTGTAATAATCCAAATGTAGTTGTATAAGTTACTATTATACAAACCAAAGAACAGGCAATAATTTATGTGATCCGAAGTAACTAACTAGCTACACGAATACTTTTTTATTATTAATATTATTACTTTGCGTAAATATTTATATAAGTACTTGTACTTGAGTAGTTTTTGGATACTCTACCCACCTCTGGCGTCAACCTATTCTTCTCCTCCACGTTGTGCATTAATATCGTTGAATGCACAGCTAGTCGTGGATTACCTCTTAATTATGGCACTGCTGTTCAAACTATACTGACAGCTGTGAAACTGCTGATACTGTCATGTATCTTCAAATGTTTTTTTACACTTCTGTAAAGACACACTTTAATACACTTTAAACACTGATGGCCGGTTTCACAGACGAGGCATAAGTCTAGACACAGACTAAAATGCAGGTTTGAGCTGGTTTAACTGAAAGAATGTCTTAAAGTCCCCCTGTAGTCAATAATTGTATCCCTTAAAACTCATCTTTGATCACCAAAATGACATATTTAAATGTTTTTTTCCTTCATGTCTTAAAATATCTTGAATGTAACTCGACAACCTTGCCTGATTTCATGCGGTTTATGAATATGCAAATGAGCCCCGCCTCCAATCACTCACACAGCTCAGAGATCCACTCGTTGACGATCACACGTTGATCTGATTGGCTACAAGTGTCCCAACACGGGAGAGAGACAGGTGTTATAATGAAAACAGTGTTTATTTAGGAGAGTGGTGTGGAACAGCAGGAACCAGACGATGGAGAGGATGACTAGTTGACTGATGATGGTGACTTAGCTGGTAAAGGCTGAGGTGGATTCTCTGTGCAGGTGACGAGTGAACAGGAAGACAGGAGATCTGGATCAGGAAGATGGACAGAAGACTGGAAGCTTGACAAGACGACTCGCAGGTAAGCTGACGAGACCAGACAATGAGTGCAGGTGTAAGGAGTCAGTAATCTGGTGATTGTGAATGAGTGGGCGGGTCCTGGTGATTAGGTGATGATTGGGGCTGTGACGGTAGGCTTGTTCGACTTGAACCGGCGCTGCACAGACCGATCGGTTTATGACATCAAAGTACCGCGAGAGCAATTCAAAAGCATAAGGAGCCGTCTACTTTCTACCAGAGAATGTCTATTAAAGAGAGAAGTTCCACTCTCAGTAAACGTGCGGCTTCTGAACTGGCTGCAGTTCCACTCTGGCTCCACATGAGGGCGCTCACAGGACGAGTGCAGAATGAATGGAGGTCTATGGCGCTATACCCCTCAAAATCCACTTTTCTCAGGATATACATTTTTGTCTAGTAATTTGAATGTTGTATTCGAAAGGAGATGCAAAGAAATTACACATTGCTGGGTGTTAGATTTTTTAGAGTCACTTATTTGCTTTAAAAGGTCTTTAAAAAATGTCAATGACGTCATACACATCGTACGACCAGAGATACTGCTTTACGGCAATCCTTCAGTCATTTTGGTGCTTTCGTGCTCTGCACTTTCTTTTCTGACACAGGTAAATACACGTGCTAGAAGAGTTTTTGTTTTGTTTGTTTCTGGTCCCGCTTCGGATGCCATGATGCCATCAAGCGGTATCTCTGGTCGTCATCAGTCCATCACTGACCAATCAGCGTTCATTAGCAGAATGCTAGCGTGTTATGGGCAACAACAACTCAACCTGTAAGAAATCGAAAGGACATAAGTACTCGTTCATTCAACTTTCAACCTATAACCCATGTTGAACTTGCAAAACCTACAATCAAATCTGAGATTTCTCAACGGCAATCGGGTGAAAGAGACAAATTTAGCCGTCTAGCCCCATAGACTCCCATTCATTCTGCACTCGCCCGCGATCACCCCCAGTGGAACTCTGGTGGAACTACAACCACAATTCGGTACAATAGGCCTTAATAGGGAGTGGCCAGGCTCTGTTTCTACTTTGATGTCATTCACCGATCGGTCTGTGCAGCGCCGGTTCAAGTCGAACAAGCCTGGTGTGGCTGACTCTGTGACAACAAGGTAGTTTGTGACGTCAGAAACACCAGCGATTTCAAAGCGTGTTTTTAAGACTGTCTTTGGTTCACTGTAGTTTTAAGGAGAAAATACTCAGCAATGGTGTCGACTTATGAATTTACACATGGTTTGTCTTAAAGCAGATTAAAAACACCACATAGACATATAAACAACATTAAACGCTGGATTTTCACCACAGCGGGACTTTAAAATATGTCAGGGCCATTTTCTCTGCTTTTCTCCAAGCTTTTCAATGCTGAAACGAGAATTCATTCTCAACTTTATTCATCAACCTTAGACCCCGCCACTACAGCCCCCAAAAAATGAAACCATAAATATATGCTTATAAAACAGTTCAATATTTACTTCAAAATATTTTTTACAGAGTAAAACTTGAAAAAAAGGTGACAAAAACGAACAAAATAAATATAGGAAATGGACAGTAAGGCCAACATCGGAACTCCACATACTGAACTGTATAAACATTTTGTAACATTTTATTATTTTTGCTTAAATAATCTGACATACACTTTCCTTAAACTTAAACCATTTCTGTCGTTCATTATCATGTTTTTATCCTTACCTGCTGACAACTCACATACGTTTTGTTCTTTTGAATTACATGTAGTATTATGTACAACACAAACAATATCATTACAAATGGACAGTTCTAGATGAATTCTAGATTGTCAATATTCTACACGGAAAAGACGACGACGTCATTCTGAGAGTCAATTCTGAACTTGCTTTCTGGATTCTAAAATTTACCTAAGATTTTCATAAATCCGAGTGAAGTACAACATGCCATTTTCATCAGGATACTTTGTATATTATAATATCTAACATAAACAGGAATAATTTACGCAGTCACTTCACAGTAATATTGAACAGAAGTGATGTTGTATAAGGTGAGCTGTTAGCAGATAAGCTTCATAAAACTAGACTGTCCTTCTATTCTAAAAGCCGAGGCTGACTTCCATTGTCCTCTTAATCGAAAAAGCAAAAGAACTACACAAAATTTCAATTTAAACAAATTATAAAATACAACTATAAGTTAAATAAAAACATCACAAAGGCTTGATCCGGACATGATGCTCCTCCGCACACGCTGACTCATTTTGGCACTAATTTCGCCATAGTATTTCTCAGGATCTGGCGTACAGCGAGACATTCAGATTTACATGTTAGCGTTGGCTGTCCCAAAAGCAGGACCTATTCAAAAAAAAAGCCCGTCACAGAATGACGTATACATTAAAATATAATAAATGCACACAGTAAGCCCTTCTGGAACAGAAACACACAACAGACATGAGCCTCTACGAGGGGATGAACTGATGCTTGAGTGCTTACAGGTCGAATTCATGGTGGAAATATTTCAACTAACAATGGTAGAATACACACCCAGCTGCCCTTCAGTTCTTACATCATAATAGCAGGTGGAATACAACAACTGTTACAGAAACAGTTCACTCAGAAATGACAGTTCATGTTTGCTCACCCTCATGCCTGGTGGGATTATTTGTAAGTGTCCTAAAAACGCACAGCTATTTCCATGCAATGATAGAGAATCCATTCCACTTTACAAAACTTCAAAAATGTGTGTGTGTGTTGCTTATGGAAGATTGTTTCCTTTTCAGTCGCTCTCGTTTGACATACGTAGACGTATTAGGATCACGCCAGGGAGCCTATCATCTTTGAGTGTTAACAGAAGGAGCCATTTGTCTTTCGTTTCGGAGCCGAACAGATAACTGTATGCCTCTGAAGAGTGCTGAAACTAGGGCTGCACGATTCATCGCAATTAACATGAAATCGCATTTAAACCGATTTGGTTTATTGCGATTATAAAATCACAAAGGCTGCGATGACTTTTTGATGCGCAGCTTGTCAGTGACGCACGGCTCAGTAGTAAACGCTGCTCCTTCTGAAAGCACTGCGAGTTTGAGTCGCTTATAACGTGAATTTGAAAAAGCAACACATGCCAAACATCTTTCCAAACATGAGAAGCATTTATAAACCTCTTGTCCAACAATAGACAACATTTAAAAAAATCAAAGCATTTCGATCTTCTGTTTATTCAGCTACAGCGATAGTATGATGCCCAAAGGGATTTCCTGGAATGATGTGTGTTGTCTACTTCTGCGGTGGGGCATATGTGGTGTGTGTGTGTGTGTGTGTGTGTGTGTGTGTGAGACGCCCTCTGGTGTTCAGATGGAGCAGCATTTACTACTGAGCTCAGAGCCGTACTTCACTGACAAGCTGCACATAAAATAATTGCAGTCTTTGCCAAATCGCGTGCGGTTTCATTTCGATTAATCGTGCAGCCCTAGTTGAAACAGAGTTCAATGAGTGTGTGTGTGTCGACTGTTCTTTGGGAAGAAGACTCTCCTCCAGTTTCGGTGTGACACGAGGTCGCGAGCTACTTACAGATCTCAACTGCTGTTTCACAGCATTGTGTTGGTTGGTTAGAGGGTGCCTTTACCGAGGTTACTGTGTTTCTAAACAGTGAGTGAGTGCTTCATGGCTGCACCATCCCCCTGCCAGTGTTGCCGTGGCCATTTCCCTTGTGTGTTTCGACACTGACAGAGCTAATTAATGAAAGAGCAAAAATAGGTGTGTCTTTTTCAAGATGTCATATCACCGGTGTGTTTCTGGATGCGGTCGTTCCCTGGCACAGGCTGACTGTCACGAACATTGCATCATGTGTCTGGGCATTCATTGCAAGAACATGACGATCTCTGTGCTATGGTCGAGACTCCTATACCTCAAATGAGGAGGAGTCCCCTTTACCTATGCCTCGATCTAGTGCCTCTTTGGCCAACCCCAGAGGGCGAGTTAGACGACTAGCCAAGGTGAGCTGAGGATCACAGTGAGGGCTTCCCTGCCCGGTACCCAATCCCTGTGGGCCCCTCACTCCTCTCACACACTGCAAGCCGTGGAGCTTCCAGTGAATCGCGCTGGCTCCTCTCATGACCAGCCAGTCGTTTCATTCGGGGCTCCCCCTGCTGACCAGATGTCTATCGCAGCATCGGAGGGTGAGCTTGAGTCTGGAGATGAAGACTCTTTCAGGGAGAGTTGCGTTGCTCGAGCCTGATTCAGAATTGATGGCTATGCTTTCCCAGGCCGCCGAAAGCGAGGCCGGATAATTGGGCATCTCGGGACGGGCCGTGCTGGTCCTCAGCGCACAGCCCCAGTGCCTTTCTTTCCAGAAGTGCATGAGGAGGTTACCAGGACACCTTTTTCTGCGCAAAACAGAGCTCCCCCTCACTACCTTTGACGGTAGTTTGGCCCAAGGGTACGTGGATAATCCTCCGGTTGAGTGATCAGTCGCGATGCAAATGTATCCGGCAACTGCTTCCTCCTGGAAGGGTGATCCGTGTCTCCCATCATAGGCCTGTAAGATCTCGTCCGCTCTCACGGGCAAGGCTTACAGAGCCAGTGGACAGGCTGCCTCCTCCCAGCATGCCATGGTGTTGCTGCAGGTCCATCAGGCTAAAGCACTCATGGACATGCACGAGTGTAGCCCTGACCGAGAGTTCATTGCTGAGCTCCGTACGGCAACTGACTTCGCCCTCCGAGCGACGAAGGTTGCCGCATGTTCAGTCGGTCGGGCGATGTCCACTCTTGTGGTCCAGGAACAGCATCTCTGGCTGAACCAGTCTCCTCTGCAGCTGCAGAAACGCTGCTCGGGTTGCTTCATATGAGGTCGCTTCAGCACTGGCTTCACGGCCGAGTGTGACAATCACCCCGGCCTACCACCAAACCCTCAGCCCGTGGTCAGACTCTTCATTCTACGGGCCGGAGTTCCCCTAGATCAAGTGTCCAGGTATGCTGTGGTCACCATGCAGTGTTGCACAACTATTTACACAAATATATCCTTCTCAGTACGAGTTATGAAGGAAGACTACTGTGAAAGAAGAGTACAGAGAGAAAATGTGTTGTGATCAAAATAGTGCACGCGGGAGCACATGCACAAAACAGTTTTGTATAAATGATATATATATAATGATAAAAAAAACATATTATATTATTATATATTAAACTGCACATATGCTTTCTCTCTCGCATGCTCTTTGGCCCACTGAATAGTGGATGCCATCGTCTTGGCGTACCAACCGCAAGACGCACCATTCCCCCTCAGGTTGTAAGCCCACGCTGGAGTGTCGCTTCTTCCTGGGCGCTGGCACAAGGTGCCTCGCAGACAGATATCTGTAGAGCTGCGGGCTGGGAGACACCAAACACGTTTGCTAGGTTTTATAGCCTTCGTGTCGAGCTGGTATCCTCCAGTCTGCTTGCTTACGTGAGACATTTCTGCTCCGGGTGAGTTCCCCGTTAGTATGCATTGGTGGAACCTGTGCTAGGCTGGGTCCCATATGTTGTGATCCCTACGGCGATCTCATTTGTGTATTCTTCCACGGTACAACTCCCTGCAGTGAGCCTGTGTCTTTCCCTTGGCAGAGCCCAGGAAACAAATGGTGCTTGCATTCGCTTTCTATTTATACTCGCACTGCGGGGCGGAGCACGAGATGCAAATCTTGCATTCTTGCAATCTTTCTGTTAACGCTTGAAGATGATAGGCTCCCTGGCGTGATCCTAATACGTCGGAACGTCTACGGACGTCTCCGTTCTGCCACAGAATAAAAATGAAAAAAAAAAAATGAAAAACAAAACTGGAAATTGCTATTTCCCAATTCCCAATCACAATTCTGACTTTATAAATCCAAATTACGAAATATAAACTCACTTTTCTCGCAACTGCGAAATCTATATCTCGCAATTATTACTTTTTTTTTTCTCTGAAATGTGATACAAACTCGCAATTGCGATTTATAAAGTCAGAATTTGCGAGATATAAAATGTGCAATTCTGACTTTTCTCATAATTGGGAGTTAAAATTGTTATAACTATAAGTTATACAATCCACAATTGCGAGAAAAGTCAGAATTGCGAGATATACAGTTGTGGTTTGCGAGAAAAGAATTGTATGGAAGCTTTATTTATTCTGTGGCGTAAACAAGCTTCCATATAATTGAGAGATTATATATTGGAAATTGCAAGTTTCTCACATTTCAGAGAAAAAAGTCATAATCGCGAGATAAAATGTCGCAATTACCTTTTTTTATTTCTGTATTCCTGGTAGAAACAAGCTTCCATAGTTTCTCACACATGACCTTGGATTACTTGGGAGTAAAAGCATGGACTATTTTTGACTTTATGGTTCTTTTTTGAAGCTCGACTGACATCAGAGCTACAGTGTATGACGACTCTTTAAAAAAAACTAAAACAATCTAGCCTACTTTGTATTCCATGGGGGAAAAAAAAGCTGCGAGGGTGAGGAAATAATGACAGCAGTGATGAACGTTCTCTTTAAATCCTAGGAGTTATCAATTCACTGTGATGCTCAAAACAAGTGATTTCAATCCCAGAACACATTTAGGCAAAGCATTACAGTGGGAGATCTGGTTTATGAGGCTAATAAATACTTCATATAATGTCATGCAATGCCAGTGGATAAGGCCGAACGTTTGTAAAGTTTACAGAGGGAGGCGTCTTGCACTCTGAGTCGAACGGACTTGCATGAACCTGAGAAAATGAAACAACTGCTAGTATTGTGAAGCATTCAGCACCTCTGCTGACACAGTTTAATCTACTTTTATCGGCCTTGAACGCCTTTTCAGTCACACAGACACAGAGCCATAATCACACACGGGTAGAAATTACAGGTCGTCTGTACTTATAACACTACAAATGTCCTCTGTGACACAACATATGATGTAGATAATATGCTCACCAGCATGCAGTATGTATATCTTTGCTCGAGTAAATCCTAGATCGGGTACGGTACAGGCATCTGTACAACACGGCTCTCCGACACAACGGCACAAACACGGCGTTCTCAGGGACTGATGAGTGCTGGATCAGATCTGGCCATATTTCACCCCAGAATCACATGTTTCAAGGAGAATTATATTCATTGTAAATGCAATAATGTTTGCAATGTTTAATTTAGATGATAGCATGTATGCATAAACACTTAAAGTAATGAGAATCGATGATGAAAACGTCACAAAAAAATAAAATAAGGCGAAATATCTTTAATATTTTTTCTTCGGATTTTAGAGTAAAATATGGCCCAGGTATTGCGTGTCAGCTCACAGAACGTTGCATGCTGGGTATGTGGAGAATATCAGGTGATCTCCCATGAGCCAGTGAACTTCTCTTCACTCCATAATACTGTAGTTAGAGATGTTTAGCCAGTCGGAGCAGAAGACGTCCTCATGCTACTCGGAAACACAAGGTCCGAATTCTCCAGAATGGAATTTCACACGACCATGGACGATTTTCAGTCGCATCCTAAATGATGGGCGTATATCGCAACTACGAATTTATATCTCAGAATTATTACTTTTTTCTCAAAAATGTGAGATACAAACTCGCAATTGCGATTTATAAAGTCCGAATTGTGAGATATAAAATTTGCAATTCTGACTTTTCTCGCAATTGGGAGTTAAAATTGTTATAATTATAATCAGTTATACAATTCACAATTGCG
This sequence comes from Leuciscus leuciscus, assembly GCF_965113295.1. NCBI lineage: Eukaryota > Metazoa > Chordata > Actinopteri > Cypriniformes > Leuciscidae > Leuciscus > Leuciscus leuciscus. Next base: position 41,862,833 of record NC_138737.1, on the reverse strand, counting down.
AGAAAAGTCAGGATTGCGAGTTTGTTTCTCATTTTTCGGAGAAAAAAAGTAATAATTGCGAGATACATTTGCGGTTGTGAGAAAAGTCAGAATTGTATGGAAGCCTGTTTCCGCCACAGGATAAAAAAGGTAACTTTGTATCTCGCAATTCTGACTTTATATCTCGCTTCACTCTTCGCTCCATAATACTGTGGTTACAGATGTTTTGCCAGTCGGAGCAGCAGACGTCCTCATGCTACTCGGAAACACAAGGTCCAAATCCTCCAGAATGGATTTTCACGCATCCATGGCTGATTCTGAATCGACTCCTCGGGGACAGATGAAGCTCAGGTCAGACGAAGAGCTGAATGCGCTCGCGGATGGTCTGCCGGCAGATGGGGCAGGTCTTGAGCGCGGCGCTGCAGTCGATGCAGGAGGCATGCCCGCACTGGAACACCAGCTTGATGTGGTTGTCGATGCAGATGGGGCAGGTGATGCGCTCCTCCATCTGCCGGTACCGAGATTGAAGCTGCTCCAGCAGGTTGTGTTGCTCTGAGTTCTCCGAGCTCGGGCTGCACTCCACCTCCGTCTGGTCTGAGAGAGGGAAGAGGGAAGAGCAGGAGTTAGTCAGGAAAGAGATAAAACACACCTGTTTCCTTGCAGGACGTAAAAGAGAATGAGAAAATTATCTAGAGTCTTTAAATACTGCCACTGTAAAGCTATTTCCTTAAAGCCCCCCCTGTGGTGAGAATCCAGCTTTTAAAGGGATAGTTCACTTTGAAATTAATTTTTGGTATGTTTTAGCTTACCTCAAGGGCATCCAAGATGTAGGTGTCTTTTTTTCCGCAGTAGTTTCAATTTTTATATTTTTAGGTCAAACCGTTCTATCCGAGTCCAAATTAAAACAATTCCCCGTCGTTCAAATTAAACAATTCCCCATCGTAAGTACACATTGATGGCCTAAGACACGAAACGAGCGGTTTGTGTGAGAAAACGAACAGTATTTATATCGTTTTTACCTCTTACACGCAGCCATGTCGAAGTGATCTGATCTGACGTGTACGCAGACTGGTGCATAGATATATACACTAGATGTCGCCTTAAAGACATTCGTTCCAATGAACTGCCGTAGACAAGGCGACATCTAGTGTGTATATATCTATGCACCAGTCTGCGCACACGTCAGATCAGATCACTCGGACATGGCTGTGTATAAGTGGTAAAAACGATATAAATACTGTTCGTTTTCTCACACAAACCGCTCGTTTCGTGTCTTAGGCCATCAATGTGTACTTACGATGGGGAATTGTTTAATTTGGACGACGGGGAATTGTTTTAATTTGGACTCTGTGCATGCTCTTTGAGATAATGACCATAGACCTGCATTATATGACTGACAGACAAGAACGGTTTGACCTAAAAATATCAAAATTGAAACTACTGCGGAAAAAAAGACACCTACATCTTGGATGCCCTTGAGGTAAGCTAAAACATACCAAAAATTAATTTCAAAGTGAACTATCCCTTTAATGTTGTTTATGGGTACGTTTACATGGCAACGATATGCTCAAAATGGAGAAGTTGCCTTTCGGTGGAACTCACACTGCGTCGGAACGACACTTTGGGGAACGCACTTAGCGTAACGCGTCTGAATGAAACTAGTCCAATCGTGATTGGTGCTGTGTCATGACGTAACTGTGACAGCATACACGGAAACTACAAAGGGACGTCGGCACACAACATAGTTAGCTATTTGCTCTTCAGCAAGCGCTCTTGTGTACAACTGTCGGTCCTATTTGGTGTGGTTTGTCCTGTAGGAACTTGAATTGTTACCATAAGCACAGCTGAAAACATGTGTCTTCCTGCCCAAGTTAAACTTCGGGAGGTGACACACGCGATCGGTGTGATACTGTTTGGAAACGAGGCATGCACAGTCAACTCTTGAGGGTGCTGGCTGTGTTCACTGAGAAATATCTCGAAGCGAACAGCAAAAAAAAAAAAGACGTGCGCTTTCGGGTGTTTCAGCCTCACGCCTATTGACTTTCTTCTCAAAGGGAAGAAAAGCGATAAGTATTATGAATGGCTCGTCTCTCGCGGTACAGAGGCAATGTGTAGATTATGAGACCGGTTAAATAAATTAATAATATTATCTGGCTTGAGAAGTTAGACATTTTAATTCAGCCTATCATTCAGACTTTGTTTCACTTGTCTGGTGTTTATGGCTACATTTAATTCTGATTAATTAAAATGGTAGAATATTATCTGACTTTGAGAAGTTAAATATTTTAATTCAGCCTACCATTCAGACCATATTTCACTTGTCTGATTATTATGGCTGCATTTAATTCTGAGGAATTAAAAAGGTGAAATAATCATCTGACTAAGCTGGGAGTGGAGCATGCATGGGCAGTTCACGAGGGGGCTGCCTAAGCTCCTGGTTTAAGCAGCAGCGAATGAGTGGTTGCAGCGCTCGCGTCCGCACATCGAGAATCGTTTTCAACTAAACCCTGCTGGAGAGCCGCTTCAGGGGATCGAGAACGAATCTCGAATAATACCCGAAATCAGCCTCGAGAGGTTCCCTTGGTAGAATATTTCAAAGCATGGCAAAACCTGCCGAATATTTCTCCTTGGGTCATGCATAACATTCAGAAGGGGTACAGACTTCAGTTTGATTTCCGCCCAGATCATTTCAGCAGGGGGGTTTGGACTGCAGTCGACCCAGAGCAGGGTCAGGAAGTAAAATCCCTGCTGATAAAGGAGGCCATAGAACCTCTGTTCCTCCGCCGGATAGGGAGTCGGGGTTATACAGCCGCTACTTCATAGTTCCCAAGAAGGATGGGGGGTTGCGTCCAATTCTAGATCTAAGGCACTTGAATCGGTCTCTGAGGAGGGTCAGGTTCAAGATGCTAACTATTCCCATTATCGTGAGTCAAATCTAATCCGAGAATTCCGAGAAGGACGCAAACTTCCACATATTCATCCTTCCATCTCACAATAAGTTCCTGAGGTTCGCTTTCGGGGGCGAAGCATTCCAATATCGGGTTCTTCCATTCGGCCTAGCTCTCTCCCCTCGCACGTTTACCAAATGCATGGATGGAGCTCTAGCCCCGCTGAGGAGTTTCCTGCCAGACCTCAAGGGTCACCACACCCTTGTGAGATCAGACAGTGGTGTCCTATATAAATCAACAGGGGGATCTGAGATCTCGCCCTCTATTCAGACTGGAGCATCAGATCCTCCTGTGGTCCCAGGGGAGACTGTTGTCTCTCAGAGTAATGTATGTACCAGGGGACCGGAATCGATCTGTTGAGACAGGGACTGAAGCCCGGGGAATGGAAACATTACCCTGAGGTGGTGGAGATGATATTCGAGAGGTTCGGCCCAGTGGAAGTGGACCCGTTTGCATCTCGAAGGACGTCACACTGTCAACTCTGGTTTTCATCCGCTGGGGTTGGATGCCATGGTGCAGGCGTGGCCGAGGCCATGTCTATACGCGTTTTCCCCCGATCACTCTGCTCCCGGAAGTTCTGGAGAGGGTTTGCTGCGACGGGGCCAGTCTATTACTAGTAGCCCCGTTGTGACCAACCCGAGTATGGTTCTCAGACATAATATCGCTTGGGCCTCTGGGGAGACATCAGCTGGTCGTACAATTCCTCCGTGGGGCCTGGAGGATGAGACCTGCGACTCGTACCAGAGTTCCCACATGGGACCTGGCGGTGGTTCTCGAAGGGCTGGTCGAGGCCCCCTTCGAACCCTTAGTGTTGGCTGAGGCCAAGAACCTTTCTCTCAAGGTAGCCTTTCTATTAGCCATCACTTCGCTAAAAAGAGAAGGAGATCTTCAGGCTCTCTCTATATCTCCTGAGTGCCTGGAGTTTGCTCCCGGGGGAATTAAGGCTATCTTCCATCCCAGGCTATGTGCCTAAGGTGCCTTCTAACATGGCACATCCAATGGTTCTGCAGGCTTTTCATCCTCAACCTCACATGATGGCGGAAGATGAGACTCCATTTGCTCTGCCCTGTCAGAGCTCTCAAGATTTATGTCCAGAGATCCTCTCATTGGCAGAAGTCAGACCAGTTGCTAGTGTGTTTCGGGTCTCCCAAGAAGGGGCTCTATGCTTCTAAACAGACCATCAGCAACTGGATATGTCAGGCTATTTCCCTGGCCTATCAGGTACGCAGTTTGCCTTCACCTTTGGCAGTGAGGGCTCACTCAACCAGAGGCATGGCGTCCTCTAGAGCCCTCCTTTCAGGGGTACCTATTCATGAGATATGTGAAGCGGCTGGCTAGGCCACTCCACACACATTCGCAAGGTAGACATTCCTTCTACACCAGGCGCACTAGTGCTCTCGTCCTAAGTGTGCCTATGACAGCTTCACACTGCGACAGGCAGGGTTCGTTGTGCCATAGTGGGTATTCATTCCCTAAAGTGTCGTTCCGACGCAGTGCGAGTTCCCTCGAAAGGGAACGTCTCAGGTTACGTCTGTAACCCTTGTTCCCTGAGAAGGGAATGAGACACAGCGTCCCTTCGCCACGCCTTCACCTGCCTGGGAGCAACTTGCTTCATCACTGGAAGCTAACTCTGTTGTGTGCCGCCGTCCCTTTATAGCTTCCGTGTATGCCGTCACACGTTACGTCATGACGCAGCACCAATCAGGACTGGATACTTCATTACGCTTAGAGCGTTCCCCATAGTGTCGTTCCGACGCAGTGTCTCGTTCCCTTCTCAGGGAACAAGGGTTACAGTGGTAACCTGAGACGTTTTCCGTGATCGTCAACGAGTGGATCTCTGAGCTGCTATGAGTGAGTGGAGGCGGGGCTCATTTGCATATTCATAGACGAATACTAAATGAGGCAGCGGTGTCGAGTTCCATTCAAGCTATTTTAATCCATGAAGAATTTTTTTCAAGAAAAAAAAAACGCTTAAATATGTCATTTTGGTGATCAAAGATTTCTAACGGATAAAATGATCGACTACAGGGGGACTTTAAATTTTGTCTACTACCTAAAGAACTATTGATGTTTCAGAGCATTTTGGTCATTCAAATAGAAAGTCCCTGCAGGCTGTGATGTGGTAACATGTGTTATCTATCAAACATCACTCATCCTTATTCTTTGCCAAATTAGATCAATTAAGAGATGAGTGTGTGTGTATGTATTTAACACAGCAGCTGATCACAACACGGCTGCTCAAAAGGACATTATTAAAGGAGAAGTTCACTTTTGAAAAAACTTTTGCTGATAATTTACTCACCCCCATGTCATCCAAGATGTCCATGTCTTTCTTTCTTCAGTCGAAAAGAAATTAAGGTTTTTGATGAAAACATTCCAGGATTTTTCCACATATTATGGATTCCATTGGGACCCAAACGGTTCAAGGTCCAAATGACAGTTTCATTGCCGCTTCAAAGGGCTTTAAACGATACCAGACGATGAATAAGGGTCTTATCTAGCGAAACGATCGGTCATTTCAAAAATAAAATAAAAAGTTGACGTTTTATAAGCACAAATGTTCGCCTTGCTCTGTTCTGTGATGCGCGTTCGTGACGTCACGTAATACGCAATTACGTTGAAAAGGTCAAGTTTGATGTGTTTACAAATGTGCGGAAGGAGGACCATATAAACATTTTAAAATGTATTTGTGTCAGTTTATCGTTTAAAATGCCCATTTCGTGTGCGCATCCTGAGTGTTTTAATATTAAAAAGCCAAAAAGAACATTTTCTTCAATTTTTCAAGCGTGACCTTTTCAACGTAATTGCGTATTACGTGACGTCACGAACGCGCATCACAGAACAGAGCAAGCCGAACATTTGTGCTTATAAAACGTCAACTTTTTATTTTATTTTTGAAATGACCGATCGTTTCGCTAGATAAGACCCTTATTCATCGTCTGGTATCGTTTAAAGCCCTTTGAAGCGGCAATGAAACTGTCATTTGGACCTTGAACCGTTTGGGTCCCAATGGAATCCATAATATGTGAAAAAATCCTGGAATGTTTTCATCAAAAACTTAATTTCTTTTCGACTGAGAAAGAAAGACATGGACATCTTGGATGACATGGGGGTGAGTAAATTATCAGCAAAAGTTTTTTAAAAGTGAACTTCTCCTTTAACTGCTAATGTTATTTATTTCTAATGTTTACAATTTGGAAAAGAGGCCACAGATGGAATGCAAATGTACTGAAAAACATTTCAAATCTTAGCATAAAATATCATCATCATTGAAATGTAAAAGCACTTACCCTGTCTGATTTTCTTTGTTATTGTCACCTGGCAGCGGATGCACTTCTTCATTCTGTGAGCACATTCTGAGGAGACACGACCCGACAGAAGTTTGCATAAATGTGTGGGATTCAGTGATAAGAAACAGCAACTCTCTGTGTGTGTGTGTGTGTGTGTGTATGTATAAACTCACCCTCACACGCGACGCTGTGTTGGCAGGGAGAGAACAGCACTAGCAGCGCGAGCTCAGAGCAGATCAGGCACTCGCTGGGACCCGTCACACTCGGCACCGCCAGGGTTGGTCATGGTGTTGGGCGTAGTGTGAACCCGCCGGAGACTGGCACTGCTGGTGCCCGTGCCACACGTGACGGCCTGCAGTCTGAACACACACGCACACACACACACATCACGTCAAAAAATCACATAGATCCCTCAGTTAGTAAACACCACACACTGACCCACACACACAGTGTTGGAACGGTGTCGTGTAAGCACCCCCTAAGTTAATAACTAATGATCTTTACAACGGAAGTGAATCAATCAAAACTAACTTTAGCTGGACAATATCTTTATTCTACAATCTATATTGTTAAAAGCACTATATAAATGAAGGTGACTTGACTTGACACACACCTGTGTTTCTCTGGCAAAGCTCCTGATGAGAGTTTGTACGCTGCTGTCCGTCACCAGGTCCAGTGGGCTTTTCCCTTTATGATTGGCATAATTAATATCGGCTCCCCTCCTGTGCCAAGAAGCAAGCGATGGCATGACCGACGTTCAGCTCCGTGTTTCCCATCAGCCCTGAGCTACACAACTACAGGCACAGAGCGGAGGAATAAACACACTGTACACACACACACACACACACACACACACACACACACACACAACACACACACACACACACACACACACACACACACACACACACACACTGGAAACAGGCTGCTCTGGTGTGTGGAGCATCAAAGGTTTCTCTTTACAATCTGTTTTTACAGTGTTGAGATTTGTAGCCAATCACAGGACATGCACATGAAGGCAATGACCAATCAGAGGTGTTTAAGTTAGTCAGAATCTGAGTTTGTTTGTGCCATTCATAATTAGAATAAGTGTTTATTTTTCATGCAGCTGAGTGCAAAGTTTCAGGAGTGACAAATGTATTAAAATGTGGGATTGAATTTGAAATTGCGTTGTTTGACAACAGACGAGACAAAAAATTTAAGTCTCGCAGTTTAAGTGCAATAGAACCTGCCACTAGTTCTGTTCCTGTCATGCGTTTCTGTTTCTTTCTTTTACTAACTTGCCATTTAGATTTTTTTTAATGCAATGTTTTCTTAACTGAACAATATTTGAAGACTACATGCTGTTTTAATGTATTATTTTAATGTATTATATTAATGCTTACTTGGTCAGCTTCGGCTGTATAAATTGTGCCGAAGATTTTCGACACTATATAAATAGTCAATAGACTTTGACTATTTACTTATCATTAATAGCAATTAAAAACTAGAATGTACATTTCCTGAAGAAAATGTGAGTGGGTGCTTGCTAGGGTAAGGTTAGCCAATTTTTAGCAAGATGCTAACACAATTCGGAGAGCGTATTTCAACGAAAAACGCCGTTTTCAAATGTATCCGATTAATGTAGACGTAGCCTCAGTATAGACGGAAGGTCAAAACCGAGAAAAATATGTTTTCTAACGAAGATTGAAACGCTTTGATTAAACATGACTAATAAACACACGACTGCCTTATTCTGTGTCAGAAGCTCATCATCTCACAGAAGGAGGAGCTCAACTGTCGTTATGAAGTGAGTTTGGAGTAAATGCATGTTATTAAATGTTGTCTGTTGTTGGACAAGAGGTTCATAAATGCTTCTCATGTTTTGGAAAGATGTTTGACGTGTGTTGTTTTTTCAAATGCACGTTATAAGTGACTGAAACTCGCAGTGCTTTCAGATAGAGCAGCGTTTACAGAGCCGTACATCAATGACAAACTGCTCATAACAATCACAGCATTTGTGATTTCATAATCGCAATAAGCCAAATCGGTTTAAGTGTGATTACATGTAAATTGCAATTAATCATGCAGCCCTATTCCACACTACAATGCGAAAAAGGCGTTTTCAAATTTATCCACTTTAGACAGCGTTTTCAAAAAGGTTTGTTTTCATTATTAAAAAACGCTGTCTCAGTGTAGACGGAAGGCAAAAAACGGAGAAAAATAAGCGTTTTCAAACAAAACCGTGTTTAGTGTGTCCGAGGCCTGAGGTGCGGTCCCTGTGAGCGGCTCATCTTACCCTGCTGTACAGTGCGGCTCCCTCTCCCTCTGCACTGCTCATGACTGTGCTCAGCTGCTGTCGACTCAGAGCCGTGTGCATCGCCGTGTCCCCGTCCTCGTCCTCCGCGTTCACGTCTGCGCCCTCCGTCACCAGCAGAGCCACCAGGGCCATGTGACCCTGAGTCACGCACAACTGCAGCGCCGTCTGGTTACGGTTGTTGCGGATGTTGATGTCACAGCGACCCTTCAAAACAAGAGTCACATATACACTGCCGGTCAATACATCTGTTTCTCTCATAATCAGGTTTTTTATGATGCACTTTTATGATGGACAGATGCACTTTTATGATGGACAGATGCACTTTTATGATGAATAGATGCACTTTTATGATGATAGATGCACTTTTATGATGAATAGATGCACTTTTATGATGGATAGATGCACTTTTATGATGAATAGATGCACTTTTATGATGAATAGATGCACTTATGATGGACAGATGCACTTTTATGATGAATAGATGCACTTTTATAATGAATAGATGCACTTTTATAATGATAGATGCACTTTTAAGATGGAGAGATGCACTTTTATAATGATAGATGCACTTTTAAGATGGAGAGATGCACTTTTATAATGATAGATGCACTTTTATGATGGATAGATGCACTTTTATGATGAATAGATGCACTTTTATGATGAATAGATGCACTTATGATGGACAGATGCACTTTTATGATGAATAGATGCACTTTTATAATGAATAGATGCACTTTTATAATGATAGATGCACTTTTAAGATGGAGAGATGCACTTTTATAATGATAGATGCACTTTTAAGATGGAGAGATGCACTTTTATAATGATAGATGCACTTTTATGATGATAGGTGCACTTTTATGATGGATGGATAGATGCACTTTTATGATGGATAGATGCACTTTTATGATGGATAGATGCACTTTTATGATGGATCAATGCACTTTTATGATGGATAGATGCACTTTTATGAGCTTCAAAACAGAAACGGCAATCCACGGCCATTATAAAGTTTGGAAGAGCCAGGACATTTTTTAATATACCTCTGATTGTATTCGTCTGAAAGAGGAAAGTCATATACACCTAGGATGACTTGAGGGTAAATCATGGGCTAACTAACTATAGTTTTGGGTGAACAATCCCTTTAAATTTGGGAATGAGGAACAGCGTAATCTCTCACACCTCTTTGAGGAGGATCTCGGCCACATCCCGGTGGTTGTTCAGAGCGGAGAGATGAAGAGCGGAGAATCCATCATCCTTCTTCACGTCAGCCAGCTGTCGCGCTCTAGCCAAGATCATCTCCGTTGCGCTGGAGGAACACACACACACACACACACAGGGTCAGAATCCAGCGCTATTAGCACTCGCTCAGAGGATCGTAGAAGCTTAGACGCCACATTTTACATTTAAATCTGTTTTCAGACACCAGGAACACCGGCTCAGGATCTTCTATCAGTCTGTTGGGGTTTACAAGGTCAATAAAGTTCAATTTGTTAACATTAGCGAACATGAACTAACACTGAACAATATTTCTAAAGCATTTATTAATATTATTTAATGTCAATTTCAACATTTACTAATGCATGATTAAAATCAAAAGTCAATGTTATTGAAATCACCTGAACTAACAATGAACAGCTGTATTTGTTATTAACTAATGTTAAAAAAGATTAATAAACACGAAAACAAATGTACAGTCAAATAAAAAATTATTCAGACGCCAGATATAATTTGATATACTAGTGTGTGCCGGACACTATAGTTCATTTATGTAAGTGAGGAGAGCAAAATAAAGTAAACTGTGACCTATTATACCCAAAAATTCTTCATACAGTGAAATGTATAAAACTTTGGGAGCAAAAACTATTCAGACACTTTGAGCTGATCATGTTTTGCTGAAGTGTTTTGTCTTTAATTGCTAATGCTCTTTTTACACACAGACTGAACAAAATGAAGCATTGCTTGGTGATTGGTTGAGCTAAACTGGTATTATCTAATTGTGTAGTTAAATTTAACAGCTGACAGATATTCAACATAATTCATGTGTGAGACAGTCTAACAGAAGGACGGACAAAACCAGTCAAATATCAACTGAGTTCTGCTCATATTTTATTACCATTTTCTAAACTATAGCGAATAAACTGTGATTGTGAGAAATGTTGAAGCTTCCTGAATAAATTATGGTTTGACAGTATATTGCTTATTGTTATTGAATGGATTAACTAATGTTAACTGATGGGACCTTATTGTAAAGTGTTACAATGTATTGTATAGTGTTAACGACTGGCTGACTGTACATTATGCTTTTCATTACATTTACTAAATAATTAAATATACAAACATTAACTATTAATCTGAATGTAAATTATTTCGATGGTCACTTTAGACATTCTACTGACTATAAGTAACTTAGCAACTACATGTCAACTTATTCTACTAACCCGAACCTAATGATCTACTAATACTCTAACGAGAGCTAGTTGACGTTTTGCAGCATCACTTGTACGTAAGCAGAATGTCTAAAGTGGACCACTGAAATGTAACCTGATTTCATTATAAGAGAAGTAGAGCAGAATGTGACATGAAACTAGAACAGTTACGTAGGGAATCTATCCAAGGACAACAGTCAATTATACAGTTTAGCGTCATGTACTTAAAAGAGGGTGTTTGGAAGGTCAAAAAACAAAACTCCAGCTCCTCCTGTGTGTGTGAGTGTGTGTGTGTGTGTGAGAGTGTGTGTGAGTGTGTGTGAGAGAGAGAGAGAGAGAGAGAGAGAGAGAGAGAGAGAGAGAGAGAGAGAGAGAGAGAAGAGAGAGAGAGAGAGAGAGAGAGAGAGAGAGAGAGAGAGAGAGTGAGTGTGTGTGTGTGTGTGTGTGTGTGTGTGTGTGTGTGTGTGTGTGTGTGTGTGTGTGTGTGTGTGTGTGTGTGTGTGTGTGTGTGTGTGTGTGTGTGTGTGTGTGTGTGTGTGGAAACGCATCTGCTCCCAGGTGTCAGTCAGTCTAATTGGCTGCCATGTCACCAGTCTGCTCTTACTGACCTTGATTCCTAACAAAACACACACACAAACACTCACTCACACACACACACACACACACACACACACACACACACACACACACACACACACACACACACACACACACACACACACACACACACACACACACACACACACACACACACACACACACAAACACTCACTCACACACGCACACTCACTCACTCTCACTCGCTCACTCACTCTCTCGCACACTCCCCTCGCACACAAAACACAATCAACTGCATTTGTATAACCTCAAAAGAAGAGAAGATTCTCTCAGACTGTGCCTTAAACATTCCTATCACCCTTCAGATCAGACACATTATTACTGTATATTCTCTAAGACTCTCTGCTGTGTCACTCGAATGAGTCTCTAAACAGAGCAAATGTCTGTGCGATGATCAAACACAAGATCAAATCGAACTCGTCATACAAAAATGTGCTTAATGAATCAATCAATCAATCAATCAATCAATCAATCAATCAATCAATCAATCACATGAGACCAGCAAGAGAACAGTGTTAAACACATCTTTGATCAAAATGCAAGATTAAGTTCATAAAGTGTTTGTAAAATTGCTACATATACATATATATATATTGTAGACCATAATATTCCTATGTCCCATAGTACTTTGTGCAAAATGTGGCCAAGACTTCTAGTCAGATATTGCTAATAATCACAAATAATCCAACCAATGTTGGATGAGGGGAGCGTTTGGGAAACTTGCTGGAAAACAATCATCATATTTACAATCCTGCACTAATGCGCAGATAATACATCTTAAAGCTACTTTAATACAACAAGAAATTAATCAGTGTTAATTTCCTCCTGTGATATTTAATATAATTTAATTTAATCCAAAATACACCGGAGAATCTTTAGGAACTACTAAAGAACACAACACTTCTAAACAAAAACTCTTACCCTAAACTGAAACCTGAATCTGATTGGTTCTTAGAAATGTTGTTCCTGGACCAACAAGGCTCCAGATCCAGGAACATGCCCTACTTGTGTAAATCACGTTAAGTGTGACTAGATGAGTGCGTGCGAGGGAGTGTGTCCCTGTGGCTGTTCGGGTCAACTGTGTCGCTGTTATGAAAGAATCACACCGGAGGAAACGTGTACAAGCCTGCGTGTGCGTGTTTACCAGCAAGTGTGGCTGGAAGAGCATGTTCTGGATTAGGAAACATCTCCAATCTGACTCACTCAAGACGTCATATGCCATGTATTTGTCAAGAGTATCAAAGGCAAACTTTGCTGACTTTTCTCATGCTCAAACAGCAACACTAAAGTACGATTTCAGGCACTGTAATTTGCTCTGGCCCCCTTCCTGTTCGCCGGAGTGATGAGATACTTAGTAGACTGTCCTCACTCAACGGCTGGCTGTCTAAGTGGTGTCCGCAAAATAATATAGGGCTCATAGACAACTGGAAAAGTTTTTGGGGCAGACATGGAAAAAAAGGGAAAAAAAATCTTCTGGGGGGTGTTTGACTCGAGGTCATGGTGCAAAGGACCCTAGGTTGATTTAACTCTGAACCATCCCTTTAAGCTGGCTGTTATTAAAACTCTTATTTAAAAAATGCAATTTGATCCTAAAGAACCAGTTAATTACAGACCAATCTTAAATCTCCCTTTCCTGTCAAAAAATCCTAGAAAAAGCAGTATCCTCACAACTATGTTCCTTTTTTAGAATGGATTTTTAGAAGGATTTCCAGTCAGGATTTAGACCGTACCACAGTACTGAGACTGCTCTCGTAAGAGTTACAAATTATTTTCTCTTATCATCTGATCATGGTTGTATCTCTCTATTAGTGGATCTAAGTGCTACATTTGATGCTACTGACCAGAATATTCTTTTGAATAGACCTGAAAATTATGTTGGCATTAGTTGAATTGCATTCATGGTTCAAGTCATACTTATCTGACCAGTATCAATTTGTAGCAGTAAATGAAGAGGTGTCATATCGATCACAAGTTCAGTATGGCGTACCTCAGGGCTCAGTACTAGGACCATTGCTGTTCACTCTGTACATGCTACCATTGGGAGATATAATTAGGAAGCATGGCATTAGCTTTCACTGTTACGCTGATGATAGTCAGCTCTATATTTCTTCGCACCCTGACAAAATATACCAATTCACAAAATTAACGGAATGCACAGCAAATCTAGGAATTTCCTACTACTTCATTCCCAACCTCTGCATGTAATAACCTTGAATACTGTCTCTCACTTGATGGCTTCTCTGTCAAGTATATGTTCTCGGTTAGGAACCTGGGTGTGCTCTTTGATACCAATCTTTCACTTTAAAGCCACATTTCTAGCATCTGTAAAACTGCATTCTTTCATCTTAAATATATATCTAAATTACGACATATGCTGTCAATGAAAAATGCGGAACAGTTAGTTCATGCGTTCATGACCTCAAGGCTAGATTATTGTAATGCTCTACTGGGTGGTTGCCCTGCACGCTTAATAAACAAACTACAGCTGGTCCAAAACACAGCAGCTCGAGTTCTTACCAGAACCAGGAAGTATGACCATATTAGCACGGTTCGGTCAACACTGCATTGGCTCCCTGTTAAACATTGTATACATTTTTAAATCATGCTAATTACTAACAAAGCACTAAATGGTTTAGCTCCGCAGTACTTGAGCGAGCTCTTAACGCATTATAGTCCGTCATGTCTATTGCGATCTCAAAATTCATCCCAATTGATACTGCAGGCAGTGGATCCTTTTCCTATTTAGCACCTAAACTCTGAAACAGCCTTCCTAGCCTTGTTCGGGAAGCAGACACACTCTGTTTAAATCTAGACTAAAAACACATCTCTTAACCTGGCATACACATAACACATTATCACATGCATTTAAAAGATTTGTTAAGCTGGATGAGTTAGGCTAGGTCAACCGGAACCGGGAACACTTCCTATAACACCTGATGTACTTGTTACATCGTAAGAAGAATGGCATCCAGGCTAATATTAGTCTCTCTGTTTATCCTGAGGTTACCGTAGTCAGCTGAATCCGGCCCGTATCCAGATCTGATGGTGGACCTGCACCTAGACACGACCACAACACAGCCCTGAATGTCAGAAGAGACCGTGTTAACTAGACTCTCCCCTTTGAAGGCCTCGTCACACGACAGCCATCGGCACAGATCCTCCGCATAGACCCTATGGCCAGCTTCGGCTCCATACCGGCATGATGGATCTGATCTTCAAGCAAAAGGAACTGGATGAATATTTGAATGCTTCCGATCCTGATCTGAATTCTGACTTGTGATGCAGTCTGAATCATAATGACACCATGTTCGTTCGTTGGCCAGAGGAGAACTGGCTCCCCGACTGAGCCTGGTTTCACCCAAGGTTTTTGTCTCCGTTTGGGTTCCTTGCCATTGTCGCCTCTGGCTTGCTTAGTTGGGGATACTTTATATGTAAAGCAATAAGGTACGAGAGGCTGTGCTGTATTGTGAATAAGTCACGGCTGAAGGGCGTTATTCGGCTCGACGTGAAGCGGAGTCAGCCGTGACTTATTCACGATACAGCACTAGCCTCTCGTACCTTATTGCTTTTATAAAACGGTTACCACAAAATGCAAATATTAAAGCCAAAAAAAAAAAAAATGTTTCAATGCAACTTTCATGAAGTAAAATCACTAAAAGTCTTCCTTTCACTGGAAAAAATAGTCCCTGACCGTGAACAGCAATAGAAGTTACATTATTTCACCTTTAGATGGCGGCAAAGACTGACTTAGTGAGTGAGTCTGTCAGTAGAGAAGACTTTTATATTGAAAGGACTGATTGTGAACACGGAGAAGCAAGACACAACTGACGAATGATTAGCGTGTCATGGCACGGCAAAACACCATAACTGTTAAAAGGACAAGATATCGATTTTATTACGAATATACTACAGACCTGAAGGAAGATGCTAGGCCTATATCCACTATAAATGCAGGTACACTCACTTACTCGATCTCTTACAATACTCTATAAGCTTCAATTAACAACATTAATGAGAACATAGCCTATGTTTAAGTTGCTAAGAGTGGTTGCTAGGGGTGTTGTGTAGTGACATGAAACACAGCTATTGACCAATCAGAATCAAGGACTGGAACTAACAGTTTTATAATCAACAATATTCCTGATCAGACTGTACTGACACTATTGGATGAGTACTGAATTGACCTGGATGATGACATCCCTGCTTTCTGCAGAACTGCTTTATAGAGGAAATTAACTAATTTAATAATTGATGATCTTTACAATGGAACTGAATCAACACTGAACTGACTTCAGTTGAATAATGATGCTATTTTCTTTTAGGGCTGTTGTGCATCGATAATGAACTCTGTTTGCATCAATGAATCATGATTTTCCTGTTATCACTGTAAAACTGCATTGAAACAATCTGTATTGTATAAAGAGCTATATAAATAAAGGTGACTTGACTTGACTTAAAGAAAGAAGAACATGGAAAAAAACATCATAGGTCTTCTTTAAATATTGATTTGAGTAAATTAAGTCATCATGCGAGAAGAATAAGCACATTTGAGAGACATGTAACTAGCACAATTATGCAGGAAAATTCAGTCAAATACAAAGTTTAGTGTTATTATGTAAAAACATCTGACGAGCAGAACGTGGCTGAACAGTTATGATTCCACAGTGATGTGTACTAAAGGAGGAACAGCGACTCTGGGACAGGAGAGGATGGACACTCACAGTTTGTTGCCCTTCAGAGCAGCGTGGTGCAGCAGGTTAAAACCGCGGTTGTTCTGCTGGGTGAAATCGATGTTGGGCACCACAGTCAGAATCTCAATGATGCTTCTGAAGTCTTTAGCAATGGCGTCATGTAAGGGTGTATCTCCATATGAATCCTGACAACAGAACAGGAAAAAAAAAAAATCACTTAAAGGGGACATATCATGAAAATCTGACTTTCTCCGTGTGTCAGTGCTATAATCGGTGCTTCTACCAACACAGAAAACGTGAAAAGTGAAACCCAGTAACTTTGTTCTGGTGAGTCTTTCTCTGCAAGCATGTCTAAAATAATCCAATCAGATTTCGCTCCCGTTCTGACGTATGAAGAGGATCTTATTATAATATTACCGGCCCTTAATTTGCACGTTTACACACACCAGCCGACATTTGGTTTCACAAGCGACAACAGAGACCAGTTCTAACGCGATGGCAGAAGATCCAGCAAAGCCTGAAACTGTTGTGTGGTTGAGCACAGACAAGCACTGAACACTATTGACCAGAACATGTCACCGCTGTCTTATAAACACCTCAGGAACTGTGGACACTCGATGATGAGATGATCAATGTAACTCCACAACAACTACAGAAATGTCTCCACTAACATTCAGAAACTCTTCCTGAGTCTCTCCGTAAGGCTGCACTCGCTACTGGTTATTCTGGGATTTGACTAAAATTTGCATTTGTTATTGCCGGAGTATCTGAAGCTAGTGTAAAGGATGGTCCGTCTTCTGAACGGGGGCGGAGCAGAGACTCATTTGCATTTAAAGGGACACACACATAAAAGGCACGATTTTGCTCACACCCGAAAAGGGGCAACTTTGACAAACTATAATAAATGATCTGGTATTTTGAGCTGAAATTTTACAGACACATTCTGGGAACACCAGATATTTATAATACATCTTGTGAAAAGGGGCATAATGTGTCACCTTTAAATCATGACGTTAGTCATATGTTAAAGGGATACGCCACCCTTGTCGGCAGCAATAGCCTCGTGGGCAGCGCACTGACATATTTCGCCTTTGTGCTTCGGGCGACCCGAGTTTGAGTCCCGGCTCATGGACCTTTTCCGATCCCATCCCCTATACACTATCCTATCATAATAAAGGCAAAAATTCCAAAAAATATATTTTTTTAGAAGGGATACGCCACTGTAAACAACTGTAAACAACCCATAACAGCTAACTTACTGTTGGGCTGGCTAATGATGTGCCAAAGTTGTTCAGCTTGATGAGATCTATAAGTACATGAAGTTTGGTTACTGTGGATGAAAAGGCAAAACGTCCCTTTAGCAGGTCTTAGGCCCTAATTCCACTGTTAACCCACCCTTAAAGGGTAACTAAACCCTAAACCAACTTTTTTTAGTTAATGATCTGTAAGAATGGGGCTTTATTAGTGCTGTTCGTTGATTCAAGTAACTTTTTTGACATTTGGGTATAAAGTGTTTTAATTGTACAATATATGGTGTAAAAACGTCTGAGTGCTGCCCTCTTAAGGTTGAACGGTGGCTACTGCAGTTGAATTTTCCTATTGGATGTTTGCGGTGGCAGGTGATGTAAGCAGGTTCCAGCTCACCACGCCCCTGGTACGAGCTAGCGTAGATTTATCTGTATTGTACAGTGGTCAGGAGGGTACGTAGGTGTAGTGTTGCTGGTTGCAACAGCACTGCTGGACTGCATAGCTTTCCAGCAGACTTGGAAATTAGGCGCCAGTGTTTGCATGCACTTGGCCTGGAAGACCATGAGTGTGAAACCTGCATTTTACGCGGGATTGCTTCTCCAACGCAATAGAGGTGGAAATGGCCTTCTCCACACAGCTCGCGCTGAAAAGTGACACAGTGTCAAACGCTGCTCCTCCTGCATGGACTCCACCACCGCAGCGGCGTCTTGATGTGAGTGATCATATATATTTTAATCACAATTTATGGTTATGCTAAAGTTAATCCTCTGGGGTCGACAAACGTGTCGGCGCATTTTGCTGGATTTTTTCACATAGCGGCAAAATATGAATATGCCTATAGAGAGCGCGCGCTATTGACATCAACTCGATAAAACTCATCAGATGCATGTACTTTACGTCGTCTTGCGACCCTGTGAGTCACTCTCCATTTTAGAGTCTGACAGCAGGTCTCAGGTGCACGCCCCCCCGCTCACGGTTCGTCCCCTCTATCTCCGCTGGGGTCTGCCCACTTTTCTAGCATTTTTCAAATATTGCCAGTGAGTGGAGTCAGGCTCTGACCAGGGGTTTAGTTACCCTTTAAACCTGTCCACACCACTGAACCTATCCTAACCGTACCAGCATCAGACCTCAATAGCAGCACAAGTGTTTGCAATACAACATCGACACAATGAGTTTATTGTACCTAACAATTGTTATTTTTGATGCAAGTATATAGTAGTGACAGTCTTACTTATACACACCTATCATTTTGCTTCAGAAGACACTGATTCATTTTTCTCATGATGGCTGTGCACTTACTGATTCGTCAACCCATATTCACTCGCATTATCTGGACTCACAGTGATGGATTATTTTGTCACTCTTGTGACAAATTTTGTGGACTCTTGTGCTTGTATTCAAATCAAATATTTTATATCATAGGTTATACTGAAGAAGTTTAAAATTGAAATTTGATTAATACAAATATTAAATAATAACTGTAATTAAATAAAAACCGCATCAACAACATGTCACTGGAGGCCTCTTGCCCCAAATCTGCACATCAACATAAAACAATCATTCTAAAGTTCACAAATCCCCCATTAACAAACATACATACAAATAATATCCAACTAATATTTTAATATCCAAAAAACAAACAAAAAAACACTGCTTCCAACAAAATAAATAACTACACCAGTTAAACTCAAACCAGATAACTAATCCAGATGTTTAATGTTCATGTCCCCGTGAGACGGTTGGTATGTCTGACCTGAAGGTTGACGTCAGCCGAGTGCTCCGTCAGCACTCTCACCACGTCCGTGAAGCCTTTATTAACCGCGATGTGCAGCGCCGTACACATGGAGTTATTCAGCAGGTTCACAGCGGCTCCTTTACTGAGCAGCAAACGTGCAATCTCTGCCTGGTTCCTGCACACACACAAACAAGAGCACATGTCAGAGACACACAGACAAGAGCACATGTCAGAGACACACAGACAAGAGCACATGTCAGAGACACACAGAGAGAGCACATGTCAGAGACACACAGACAAGAGCACATGTCAGAGACACACAGAGAGAGCACATGTCAGAGACACACAGACAAGAGCACATGTCAGAGACACACAGAGAGAGCACATGTCAGAGACACACAGACAAGAGCACATGTCAGAGACACACAGACAAGAGCACATGTCAGAGACACACAGACAAGAGCACATGTCAGAGACACACAGACAAGAGCACATGTCAGAGACACACAGACAAGAGCACATGTCAGAGACACACAGACGAGGTATAGGGAAACACTGCATGAGATAAACAAGACCAAGCATACTATAAAACACCCCTCAAAAAGGTAAATGTTCTACTGTAAAATACTATGTAAGTCGATGTCTGCCGTCAACTGTCTGGTTACCCACATTCTTCTAAATATCTTCTTTTGTGTTCAACATTTAGTGAGTAAATGATGACAGAATTTTCCTTTTGGGTGAACTTTGCCTTTAAGGCAACATATGTTATATAATACAGACATATTTCTACAGTGATATTTAACATGTCTGTAATATTGCTGCGGAAATATTCGGGGGTTATCCATTGTCTGTTGTAGTAATTCTTTAATGCTTTTACATTTTTAAATGTCATTTTAATATAGGGTGAGGAGAACAATGTCATCTCATTTACCCAGTGTTTGAAACTGCTTATGCGTTCATACAGCAAACCTTTCACTGGTCGTTTACAGTTTAATAGAAATTACGCACATCATTTGTGCAAACATCATGGGGTGCAATAATAGTTTTTTTGTACACCGTTTACTTTCTTTGATTAACAGTTTTGTCGAATAATTTATAACATTTAAATAAACTAATGAAGATGGAGAATGGGAGCTCTAGTGTATCTGTGCTTAGGTTCCGCTTTCTTCTCGGTGCTGTCAAAATAAAAGTCTTGCATACTGTCAAAATAAAAGTCCCACAGAGTGTCAAATTAAAAGACACATTGGCCAAACAGAGAAATTATCGGCCAATGCGGATAATTAAAAAACTCCCAAATATCGGCCTTGGTGATATAACGGTTGACCACTACCATACACATTAATCAGACTACAGTTAGCTTAGCCCTGGTGTGGTGCGTTTTCTGAGAAAGACAGAGATGACGCTTGTATTTAATCCTTCAAATAATCAATTACGGTGAAGACTGCAGCTCGACTACTCAAAGAAACCCTTCCTGTAGCACGGTTATGTCAGTGTCTCTAGAGCATGCCTTCATGTTAATGGGTCAAATACAGTTTACTGAGGGCATGAACAAGCATTGGCGCTCACCCGAACGCTGTGTAGTGTAGCGCTGCGTCTCCGTCCTCATCTTTAGCTTCGATGCTGCTGTTAGCCTGAAGCAGGACCTTCACCACCTCCACATGCCCCTGATGGGCAGCAACCTGCAGAGCGGTCTTACCCTGGTTCTTTATATCCACCTGGACACAGTCACACACAGGCGTCAGTAAAACACTTCTGCAAAGACTTGACCCATCGACCGACCAATCGACCTACTTCACATCCATGCTCAACGGAATCAGAGAGATAGAGAGAAAACAGACAATACCGGTCAAAAGTTTGGAATAATGTTTTTTTTTTTAAAGGAATCATTTATTCCTGTGATCGAAGATGAATTTTCAGCATGATTTATTTTAAATAGAAATCTTTTGTAACATTATAACAGTCTTTACTGTCACTTTTCATTGATTTAATGTGCCCTTGCTGAATACAATTTTTTTTTAACATTTTTATCTTTCTTACACTATCATACAAATGTTTCCAAATATAAATGTTTCTTGAGCAACAAATCATCATATAAGACTGATTTCTGAAGGATCATCTGGCACTAAAGACTGGAGTAATGATGCTGAAAATTCAGCTTTGATCACAGGAATATATTTCACTTTACTATATATTCACATAGAAAACATGTTTTAAATTGTAATAATATTTCACTATTATTAATGTATTTTTGATCAAATAAATGCAGACTTGAGGAGCAGAAGAGACTCTTCCAAAAACATTAAAGAAATGTTGTACTCTAGTAGTTAATTGTCAAACTAATAATTGTGATTAGCCATTTAATTGTTTTGTCTTTTTTTTTTAAACTTGGAATCATTGAAAAAATACTTTAAAATTATAATAAATATACCTTTATAATTTACTTTAATGCTGTAAAAATGTATATTTATATAATTAATAATTTACATTTACATTTATTCATTTAGCTGACGCTTTTTATCCAAAGCGACTTACAATTGCTATATATGTCAGAGGTCGCACGCCTCTGGAGCAACTAGGGGTTAAGTGTCTTGCTCAGGGACACATTGGTGTCTCACAGTGGATTCGAACCCGGGTCTCTCACACCAAAGGCATGTGTCTTATCCATTGCGCCACTACCACCCCATAGTTTCCAATAATACTATAACATGTACTTTTATTATACTATAACTGTAAGTGTTTCCTGCAAACACAGATAAACATCTAAGTCTGTCTCTAGTGTGTTTATAAAAGGAAAGGCTGCAACCCTTTGTACAGACAGATCCAGAAATAACTTAAAACGACCAGAGATTTTCTACTAAATTCTCTCAGGCTGTGAGGCACTGACCTTGTCAGGGTATTTTTGCACCATTTCGCGGACTTTAACGGCGCTCCCGTGCGCCGCCTCGATAACCAGCCGTCCCGGATGATCCTGCTCCGTCGACTGAGACAGCAGCTTCTCCAGGACGGAAATAACCGTACCTGAATGACGGAGAGGGAAATAATTAAACACTGCGTTCAGAAAGGTTTCCATGAGCCCAAGTGTCACTGTCCCACAGTTCAAAACCAGTCACAGAATGAGTCAAAATGTCACCAT
>NC_138737.1:41826820-41840263 GCF_965113295.1 Leuciscus leuciscus | reverse complement strand
ATATGACAATGATGAGGAGAGTGAGGAGCGGCACTTCCTGTGAATTCTTACTTCCTGATTCGCTGGTGTTCTCAGCCGTCATCAGATTGGCGTCGACCTCACCAGGCTGTGCAGAGAGACATGCCGGGTTAAAGGTCCACGTCTGACCTCCAAACGCCACACGCAGGTCCCCGTCGGCATACACCTTCAAAACCTTTCCAACCTGACCCAACGCCCTGAGAATAAACACACAAATGAAGAGTCAAATAGAGGACCAGACAACAGTGTACTGGAGTGCCTCAGGGCTCAGTGCTGGTACCGCTTCTCTTCTCCATCTACATGTCATCACTAGGATCTATCATTCGGAAACATGTTTTTTCCCATCACTGTTATCTTCTAGCTACTGGAGTGCCTCAGGGCTCAGTGCTGGGACCGCTTCTCTTCTCCATCTACATGTCATCACTGGGATCTGTCATTCAGAAACATGGTTTATCCTATCACTGCTATCATCTAGCTACTGTAGTGCCTCAGGGCTCAGTGCTGGGACCACTTCTCTTCTCCATCTACATGTCATCACTGGGATCTGTCATTCAGAAACATGGTTTATCCTATCACTGCTATCATCTAGCTACTGTAGTGCCTCAGGGCTCAGTGCTGGGACCGCTTCTCTTCTCCATCTACATGTCATCACTAGGATCTATCATTCGGAAACATGTTTTTTCCCATCACTGTTATCATCTAGCTACTGTAGTGCCTCAGGGCTCAGTGCTGGGACCGCTTCTCTTCTCCATCTACATGTCATCACTGGGATCTGTCATTCAGAAACATGGTTTATCCTATCACTGCTATCATCTAGCTACTGGAGTGCCTCAGGGCAGTGCTGGGACCGCTTCTCTTCTCCATATACATGTCATCAGTAGGATCTGTCATTCAGAAACATGTTTTTTCCTATCACTGCTATCATCTAGCTACTGGAGTGCCTCAGGGCTCAGTGATGGGACCGCTTCTCTTCTCCATCTACATCTCATCACTAGGATCTGTCATTCAGAAACATGTTTTTTCCCATCAGTGTTATCATCTAGCTACTAGAGTGCCTCAGGGCTCAGTGCTGGGGCCGCTTCTCTTCTCCATCTACATGTCATCACTGGGATCTGTCATTCAGAAACATGGTTTATCCTATCACTGTTATCATCTAGCTACTGGAGTGCCTCAGGGCTCAGTGCTGGGACTCCTTCTCTTCTCCATCTACATGTCATCACTAGGATCTGTCATTCAGAAACATGGTTTATCCCATCACTGCTATCATCTAGCTACTGGAGTGCCTCAGGGCTCAGTGCTGGGACTCCTTCTCTTCTCCATCTACATGTCATCACTAGGATCTGTCATTCAGAAACATGGTTTGTCCCATCACTGTTATCATCTAGCTACTGGAGTGCCTCAGGGCTCAGTGATGGGGCCGCTTCTCTTCTCCATCTACATGTCATCAGTAGGATCTATCATTCAGAAACATGTTTTTTCCCATCACTGCTATCATCTAGCTACTGGAGTGCCTCAGGGCTCAGTGCTGGGACTCCTTCTCTTCTCCATCTACATGTCATCACTAGGATCTGTCATTCAGAAACATGGTTTATCCCATCACTGCTATCATCTAAGCTACTGGAGTTCCTCAGGGCTCAGTGCTGGGACTCCTTCTCTTCTCCATCTACATGTCATCACTAGGATCGGTCATTCAGAAACATGGTTTGTCCCATCACTGTTATCATCTAGCTACTGGAGTGCCTCAGGGTTCAGTGCTGGGGCCGCTTCTCTTCTCCATCTACATGTCATCAGTAGGATCTGTCATTCAGAAACATGTTTTTTCCTACTACTATGCTGATGATACACAACTCTTCCTCTCATTCCAGTCAGAAGATCCGACGGGAGCTGCTTGCATCTCAGCCTGACAGACATTTCTTGCTGGATGAAGGACCATCACCTTCAACTCAACCTTGCAAAGTCAGAACTGCTCGTGGTCTCAGCCAATCCAACACTTCATCACAATTTCTCCATTCAGCTGGGATTATCATCCATAACTCCATCCAGGACAGCCAGGAACCTTTGAGTTGTGATTGATGATCAGTTGAACTTCACAGACCACATTGCTAGAATTGCCCGGTCCTGCAGATTCGCCTTATACAACATCATGAGGATCAGGTCCTTCCTATCGGAGCTACACAACTCCTTGTCCAAACTTTTGTTCTATCGAGACTGGACTATTGTAATGCTCTCTCCTTCCAGCATCAGTCAAACCTCTGCAACTGATCCAGATGCTGCAGCAAGAGAGTTTATCGAGCCGAAGAGAGCGTCACATCTCTCCTCACAAAATTGCACTGGTTGCCTATCACAGCTCGAATCAAATTCAAGGCGCTGATGTTTGCCTACAGAACAACCATTGGCTCTGCTCCCCTATACCTAAACTCATTACTCCAGATCCATGTGTCTCCAGAAGCTTGTGTTCTGCAAGTGAACGGCGTCTTGTGGCCTAAAGAGGCACAAATCACTTTCACAGACCTTCACCTGGACTAGAGGAATGACGAATGAGTCTCTACCCATCTTCAAGAAACTGCTGAAGATGCATATTTTCCATCAACACTAGACCCATTTATACTAACACTTACTATTCTATTCTGTATATCTATTTTTTTATTATTATATTGATACATGTACTGTTCATGTGAACTGTGCTACATGTATTGTGCTGCTTTACTTTAAAGGTTAGTGGATTCGTTCCCTCAAATAAATGTGATTTCACTCCCAAAACGTGTCTGTTGATGAGGAACCTACAGGAGCCATGCTGTCTGTCCACTCGCCATGGCCAACCTGAAGTCTCTTCACACTGTCAATGTCATCCAGAACCTTCACCAGCTCGCCCACGGCAAACGTATTGACCTGCACAGAGACACAGAGACTCTGTTATAGCAACACACACTTCCTGAAATACCAATTAGTCAAAGTCGTCTGAGGCTTTAGCTAATCGCCACAATCTGGCATCATTCATCCGCCATTAGCAGAGAGAAATAGGCACAGCTGTCTATTTATGGCTTGCTTCTTGGAATAAGCAGGCTTTGTGAAACAGACAGTCACCGTATGAGCTTGAGCGTAGCTAAATATACACAGCAGTCTGCCTGGAACAAACACTTCACAGGTGAGGACAACAGACATGGCTTTTCCTCTGAGTACGTCTGGCTATTTGTGGGATCTTCTTGCCTTGGTCAGAGCTCCGGGGTGGAACGTCCAGCGGATGTTGTTACTATACTGGACTCGCACGTCTCCTCTGTCCGTTATTCTGTGCACAGACCCAATTCTGGAGATGTACTGCCAACACAAACACAACAGATATCCAATACAACAATTTTAAGTACAACATGTATGGTCTTAAAGGGGTCATGACATGAGAAATCAAACTTTTCACATCTAAGGGGCTGTTTACATCTGGCCACTTCATACTTGTTCTGTGATTGGATGGCTATCCGATGGTGAAGAGACCAGGTGTAAATGCCCTCCGATCGAGACGGATTTAATCAGGACGTGGTCTGGGCCGCATTCCAGACGAAACTGGACAAGTGTAAATGCATCTGGTTGTTGAACCCAAGTAACCATTTAAATTTTACTCCTCCCAACAATGCTTAAAAATAAACGTGTGAGAGCGTGTTATAGGCCATTTGTCATGTTATAGCCAGATATGACGGCGCTACTGCATCACAGCAGCTGAGCGATCTATTCATCAAGCCAACGCGCAAACAATCGCAAATAAAAGTGAAAATAAGTTGCAGATGCTCAACACACAATCATCTTCATTAAAAGTAAAGAAACGAAATGATCTTAGCAGTGATGTTGCCGCTGTCTCCTATTGTGGTCTTTGATTTTGAAATTAGCTGATGATCAATAAAATGCAGCTCATATCGGTTGCTTTCGGTGACGTGAACTCCATTAAATCTGCATATAGCGCGGGAATTGAAGATCGGATTTATATCCGTTTAGCGAAAACACATTTATGTGAGCAGGTAGTCAGATAGCTATCCGATCAGTAAGAATGCATGAAGTGACCAGGTGTAAACAGGCCCTAAGAGGTCTTTATACCATTAAAAAATCCTGCAAGTTTCAGAGCTTAAACATAATTATAAACAAAGCATTTATTAAATCAAGCTCCAAAAACGACTGGATATTGGGTAGTCTCGCATAGCCAGAGCTTCAGACTGACGGCAGAAGGTCTAGACTCGATCGCAGATTTCTTGGCCAAGGACCGCCCAAGAGGAGGTTTGATTGACATGAAATGCAACCAATCACAGTTCTTTTTGTTCTGCATCACATTTAGGGGCGTGAAAATGTAACGTTTAGGTCCCTACAATAACAGACCATCTGTGCATCTGATAAATAATTAATACAAGAACGTTTACTGCAACAATGGAGCCCTACAACGTACTGCAACGAACTTCACATACTTTTGAGAATCTAGCGTTTAGTTGATCCTATACGCGAGTAAAAACTTGAACCGTTACTTGATTTATGTATGAGTGGTAACCTATATTATAACAAGACAAGCAGTTTACTGTGCGCAAACATCCGAAGCGCACTCCCAGAAAACCGAGTCTATGGCTTGAATACTGGATTCTCTTTCACGCTTGCATTGACAAATTCACACAAAATTAAGTTAAAAACGCCGGTCTTGGTCAGTATCCGATTAAACATAGCTGGTAATATCTTAAAGCCCCACTGAAGGTCCTTGGAAGGCGCAGCTTTGTTTGATGCGTTGACGTAATTTCCAATAGGAAATTTGAAATTCCAAATAGCCAATAGCGTTTAGTTTTCCTCCAGACTGACAGCATCATGGAAGCGAATCCGAGCGCTGATGATACGCTGGATTCAATAGTAGAGGTGAATAAACTCCAGCCATTTCATTCTTAACCAACGAACAGTTGGAGAACGGAGTAAAACTTGAGCGTTTGAGCAACCGAACACACATCTCTGACCCATATTACTCAACGCCGGTCGCGTTTGCAAGAAAGCACTCACTGCTCTTGACAGAATTGACAAAAGTCATTATATATGTTTTATACAGTGAAGATTATATGCAGTGTTATTTTTTACATTTGATTGGTTTATTCAAATTCTGTACCTGAAAAACATGAATTCACTGTTTATTTCATTATTATCTTATGCTGAATTTGTCTGTGCTATTTGTAATTGGATTATTTGTTCTTATTTTAGTTCTGAATGTTTACTTGTCTTTTATAATGTTTTAAATGTACATTAATTAGACTAGTAGTTTTTGAATTTGGAAAAGAGAATTGTGAAACACCCTAACCCTATCTATATATACACACACATTTGCTAAACAAATTAAACAAATTATTATTTTATATTCTTTTGGTTTCTTCACCTAATAAATGTAAAAATTACAAATGCAATGAAAAAACAGGTATTGGTATCAGCAAGTAACAAAAATGTAAGTATCGGTATCGGCCTAGTCCTGGGAAAAGTGGATTTGTGCATCCCTAGAAACAAGTGGATGGTTTATTTGAATGGCGTCACGTCGGAGGATTATATGTTTGTTCGGAGCGTTTGACAGACGGACGGTGTAAACCTGTATTGATCTGACAGCAGCTGCAGCACACACCCTGAGTAAAGGATTTCATAATGCTTTGTCTATGAATGATGGTTTTATATGGATGTCTTCAATAGCGAGTGGGCTTTGATACGGTTTCCTGTGTAGTGACGTTAGCCAATCATAACAGCCTTAAGGGAGCCACGCCTTAAAAACACACAATTTCAGACACTTTCAGACGCTTACGATGTAGGACGAAAATAATTATTTTTCCGCATTTATATTTGTTTGTTTGTTTGTTTTTTGTGCAAAATTTTTTATTACCATTATAAGTGAACATCAAGGAACATATTCAAATAAAAAAAAAACGATGTCATGACCCCTTTAACTACATTTTACTTACATTTTACATTTAGAAATGTCCAAAAAGTACAGTATAATTATACAATTAAAGCAAATAATAATTAACTACATGTTCTCCCTATAGGGTTTGGTTAAGGGTTAATTGCATGTAACTATGCACAATTTATAGTAATTACTATAATAACTACATGTAACGTGTAACAAAGATACTGTAAAATAAAGTGCTACCGGTTTTACTACAAAAAATAATAGACTTACAATGAAATATTCGGTTACACTTTATATTAAGGTGACGTTGTTACAGTGTAAATTAAAGAAAAGTACTGCGTAATATCAATTCACAACATGTACCTACTAAATGTATGGGTTTGTTTTAGTGTTGTTGCTTGTGTAATTATGCATAATTTACTGTTATTACTGTAGTAAGTACATGTAAGATGTTCAACTGACACCGTAAAATAAAATGCTAACTAATATTCCATAGTATTACAATAGTAATATATCACTGTCTTGGGGATAATAATAATCATATAAATCTATTATTATTATTTTTATATTCACATGTTTGTCCAAAAACACCAGTGTGAATGTGATGTAGACTGAGACAATACAGTACATCACAACTACTGAGATGCTTGTGTCCAGTTTAAAGTCCAGCTACAAGTAAAGGCATAGACTTTAGAAGAGATGCATGTTATTACCCAGCACTAAAACATTCAGGCCATTTACACTCAACATGTTTAACGTTCATAATTTGAGGTATTTCTGAAATGATATTGAATGAAATAAAGCAGGGCTTGGTTTTGCTCTTCAAGGTTGAACTGAACTGTGAAATGTCTGCTATGATATCACTGGTCACTGTTATTGTTCCCCACTTACTTGCAAGGTCTTGGTGACATCAACAGAAAAGAAAGTAATTTCAAATTTGACAAAAGTTAGTTAATTAAAAAAAAAGTTATTCATAACTTATAACTTCAATTACAAAAAAAAAGAATAATAATAATTCTTTGAAATAAAGTGCACTTATAAGTATTAAACGTGTGGTTTTCACCTCTCCCATCTTGGGGTTCCAGCCTCCGTGTCCCTCCTGCATCTGACGCAGGATATCCACCTCGAGGAGACACTTGACCTTATCACCCTGCTGGAACGAGTGTGTGTCCGCGCTGTCCTGTCTCTGCAGCTCCGCGTGCTCGCCTGCACACACACATACACACATTTCCCACAGTAATCAGTTCAATGTGGCCACGACTCACTGAAACAAGGGAACGAATTAATAAATCGTGGGAACAAATTCTTAATATGTGGCCATGATACTTATAGTCCGCATGTCATGTGCAAACTCCGTATATATAATATATAATATTGATAAAACACTATTTTCTGTAATATCGAATCCTAAATGTCCCTCTCTCACACATATGGAGCATAAGAAGACTCATCGGTTCTGAATAGTTCATGGATTCATCGGAGTGTCTGACACTGTAATTTAGATGTAAATACATGTGAATAAATACGTAAATGAACGTTACCTAATTTGGGCAGGTGTTCCTTGTAGTAGAATCCTCCCTGAACATCCGACACGTACTTCAGATCCACCTTCCCCTTGTGACCCATTCGGTAGACGTTCGTGGTCCCGTTAGACCATGTGACACTCGCCACACTGCGACCCGATTCCTGATCCCAACCACGAATATCCACAACCTTCCCAACCTTCCCCTCGCCTCCTGCTCACACACGCACACAAACACACACGCACAGACACACATACACATACACGCGCATACACACGCACACACGCACACACACACACACAAGCGGGACAGGGCAGGAGTCTCAGACCAGGATCGGGAGAAGTAAGAACAACACATTTAAAAATGAACATGTGTGTGTGTCGTGTCTGAATGTCGGAGAAATGTCACAGTAAAGTCAGAAAATACACCTGGAAAATATCTCAGATATTTAACAATATGCAGGATTCCTGTGGTATTATATGCAATATCTAGTCATATTTTTTTTGGGCCGATCTACAGTGGTTGTGTATTTATAATATGGAAGCTTGTTTCCGCTAACAGAATAATTTTTTCTTATGTAACTGGAGTTAATTAAGAGTTATGAGAATTCATATCAATACTTAGCCTGAGCAAAGCCAATATTTGACTTTTCACAATGAAAGGATGCTTAAACAACAAGGATACCACAAAACACAGCCTATGCGAAAATCTATGCCAAATACATGTCAATCTCACAAAACCTCAAGATTTACCCCAAAATCACAAGAGGAAATAATAAATCATATTTTGCACAAAGAAAATGTTGTATTTTGGTATTTTCATTTGTTTCCTCCTCATTTAAAAATGCTCTATTAATACTACAATCACATTTTTTTTTTTTATATATTCACTTGTTTGTAAATAATAAAAAAAAGAATCTTCTTGGTCCTAAAAGTAGGCCTCGTTTTCTTCATGCCAAGAACAGGCTTTATTTTCTACATGGAAAACGATTTCTTCTTTCTTTCTCTGTTGATTTTGGGGTTGAACATGAGCTGGAGCTTCGTCTAATAATAACATCACTAACTAACCAACACGAACACAGCCATGACACGCGAAACACAGGATAACGCCACAGATCTTCAGTCTAGCACTTCTAGTGTCCATCAACGGCACTCAGACATTTTGACTCATTCATCAGTGCAGTGAAAACACAGATCACAGATCTTCACTTACACAATGATGAGAACACAACATGAGCTCATTTCATCAGCCGTAAACTCTTCACCTTTCACAGCTCATGTGGAACCAGTGAAGAAGAAAAGCACTTCCTTTCTGAATCCCAGACCTTCATTCGTTTATTCAGTGATCGGCCTGTCGCAGTTATTCACTAATCACGGTTATTCAATCGAATCTCTATTATTTAAAGGTGCAGTGTGTAAGTTTAGCAGCATCTAGTGGTGAGATTGTGAACTGCACACAACAGAAGTTACGGTGGCCGACAGGAAGTGATGTCGTCGTCTGAGACAGCAGAGAGTAGCCAGTTAAACAATGGTAGCCAGTTTCATTACAAAGATAAATTAAGAAATAAGGTTTACTTAATTATTCAGTAAAACAATGTTATTGTGAATATTATTGTGATTTGTTCATCATTGTGTCAGTGTTTTATTCGCTGACTTTAGCTGAAGCTTCTTTACACGAAGAACAACAGAGTGATGAAACGTGTTTGTCCGCTCAGGGCCACCGTAGAAACATGTGGATGTAAGCGGACCGCGGTGTGTGTAGAGAGAAACGCCTCATTCTAAGCTAATAAACACACAACGGTTCATTATGTAAGGTCTTTATACACCACTGAAAACACAGTTATGTTTATGATATTGCATTTCTGTCAACAGATCCTCCTAAATATCACACAATGCACCTTTAAAATGCATTTAGCCAAAACTATAAAGTTATAAAGTTCATAAAGACAGTCAAAGGGCTTCCTTCATATGAAATCCTGGTTATGCGTTTCAATAAGCTGCCAGAACCTTATTAAACCCAGAACATCCCTCTCAGCCTGATCGCGTTCACCAGTGTAATGATCAGAGGAGTCTCACCGTCTTGGTTCCCCCAGTCCCAGTCGGGTCCCCGGACCACCTTCACGCCCTGGAAGATTCCCTTCAGGATGATCCTGGACAGGTTCTGCCTCGGCGTCAAGCTCACTCTGAGGAGCAGAGAAGAAGAGAAGGTTACCATCCAGAGGAACATCGGGACCTTTCCCAATGACTATAGGTGTTCTGGAGAATGTGTGTAAGCCAACAGCTGATGCCCCACATTGTCTACCATGTTTTTTTTTGTTATTAAAATATATTCTTTTGTATTTAGCAAAAGAAACGTATACAGGTTTGGAACAATATGAGTAAATGATGACAGATTTTTATTTATTTTTAGTAATATGTTTACATGACAAACCTCTTCCCTGCCGCTTACATGACATTTTCATAATTGCATTATTTTTATGATTGCATTATTTTCATGTTGCATTATTTTAATTATTGCACTATTTTCTTTATTGCAATTCCATTATTGCATTATTTTCATTACATTATTTTCATGTTGCATTTGCATTATTTTCATTATTGCTTTATTTTTGTTGCATTATTTGCATTATTTTTGTTGCATTATTTTCATGTTGCATTATTTTCATGTTGCATTATTGCATTATTTTTGTTGCATTATTTTCATGTTGCGCAATGTTGACATCATGAACGTAGTTTCTTCAGCATCCCAAAAACACACTGTATTATGTAGCGCTGTTTATAAATCTGCACGTCGACGTCATCCGTGTTCGTCACATGCACACTGTGATCAGAGTCGATGCCATTAAACTCTTTATTCAGTTATCTCAGTTTTGTTCTCCTGAACACATGGGAGGGAAACGCTGCTTTATTCACAAATGTTTTATGTTATATTCCAATTTTGCACCCAAGTTAAATTCACAGCTTTGGATGGAAACATAGCAGATGTTCCTTTAGTCCACCCAGCAGAACTCTCCATTTGTTTCATCAGTGCTTCACAGAGTTTTGTATCAAGACTGATGCTAATACAATATATATATATGTTGTTTTTTTATTTTTATTTTTTTTTAAATAACGAACATCATAATTAAACAATGAAATAGTAAATCCATTCAAATTCAATGGACTGGAAAATTACTTAGAGGAAAAAACTTTTATCTTTTAGAAATATGTATTTAACACTAGAACAACCAAGGCAGTCATTTTGACTGTTTTAAAATTTTGCAATGTAATAAGTTTGTTGAAATAAAACCCATGTAACTAAAGGACCCTGACTTTTCCTAAATGTGTCTATATTTTATTCTATCATTGTTATTTCATTAAAAGTACAAGACACACAAGAGTTTTGAGTATTTCTACCTTGAATGGCCACAACAGTCACACTGACCGTATGCATAACATTTTTCATTTGCTCACTGAAACAAATATTGGTTACTAAATCAGTTTGTTTTCTCACAGTTTATTATATTTTCATATCCTCTTCCCGTGACGGTCAGAATGACAGTATTGGCCAGTGTGGGGCACATGCGTTTCATACGTGCCCATAAAGGTTTCACCTGTGCATTGAAATGCATATTGCCGATGTTTTTGTAAGTTATTGTATCTTATATCCAAGGATGAATACATTCGTTTTCATTTTACAAAGAAAATAATAGAAAATGTATCATTTTCGACTTTGTATCTGTAATTACAATAGCTGTTCTGTGGTTGTCGATTAACTAATAAATTTTCACATGTATACATTAGAATTAAAATGTAGTGTTCTGATGTTTATTATTACCTATCCTAACATTACAGATCCATTTCTTCTTAGATTTGATATAATATAGCTTATTGAAATATGCATTTGGCTGAGCGAATGATAGCGCTAGTTCTTGTAGAGCACAGTGAACACACATCAGTCAGTGCACTGTAAGATCATCTGCCAAACACAGAGATGTAAAACACAGAATTAGAGGAAATCCTAGCACTGAACACATCTCATCAAGACATAGTTTAACCAAGCTGATTACACACTAGACTTTACTGTGAGACAATCCTGTCCTTCATCGTTTCTCAGTTGTGACGTTTGGAAATGCTCTGAACACAAGTTAAACCACGGTAATAACAGCGACTGACCGCACGTACCTTATAGTAAAGACCTGATCTGATCGGGGAGCAAAGGAACTGCCTATTCCCATACTTCAACCATCAACGCTTCCTCCTCGACTGGAACTATTCCATCAGCAGAGTCCACTATCCTTGCTCTGGTTTGGCTGTTTTTGCCCTTCTCATTTTCTCCTGAAATCAGGAGTATGGAGCAGTGACACTGAGTGCGTTCTCACACGCCGTCTCTCGCCATATGGCACCGCCTGAACCGCTCACGGCTTAAGACAGAATCAGACTAAACCTCTGAAAGCCTGTGGCTCTTGTGTCTCAGGTGTGTGTGAGATCAAAGGTAAGACGGTGTGTGTGTGTGTGTGTGTGTGACGCTCTGCACGCAACAGACACACACAATCCATGAACTTTAAACACCAAAACTGCCTCTTGCTCTGCACTGACAACATAAATATCTTAAAGGTGACATATTATGCCCCTTTTGTAAGATGTAATATAAATCTCTGGTGTCCTCAGAATGTGTGTGTGAAATCTCGGCTCAAAATACCATATAATTTATTATAGCTTGTCAAATTTGCCCCTTTTTGGGTGTGAGCAAGCGTGCCGCACAAGCCCTGAAAAGTGAAGCCAAAGCATCTCGATCGCCCCCCAGTGGCTGGTCCTAGTATAGGTCATAAGCCCCGCCTCCCCGTGTTATTCAGCGGGACTTGAGACCAACCAAACAATTTAATTACACTTCAAATATCTTTTTTCCGAAGGTGGTTTCTGTCATTTACTGTAGTTTTTATCACGCTGATGTAAATTCAAGGGTTTGTTTTTAAAATAAGTTTGTTTTTAGTTCGTTATTTGATGCGGTGGTGTGACGTCATGATTGACAGCTGTGATTGACAGGTTCTCTGAGTGAAGTAGTCACTGACGCATCAACAGACTTTTTTTCGGGATCTTCGGAGGACTGAGGAGATTGGAGCTTTAAATTTAATATCTAAATTTCTATAATTCATTATTTCACACGAGAGTGAGGGCGGGTCCTTGATTTCATGGCTTTACTTCCTGCTCACGACTGCGCAGGTCTGGTCCCGAGATCGCTACTGCGCAGACTCAAGCCCCAAGATGTCAGCGCCATATCGGGACACTGGCGGCTTCAGTTCTCACCAATGGAAGAGAGCGAAGGGGCGTCGTCCATATTTTTTTTACAGTCTATGGGTGTGAGCAAAAACATGCCATTTTTGTGTGTGTCCCTTTAAATGCAAATGAACTTTAGCTCCGCCTCCATTCAGAAGAGGGCGGAGTCTTTATACGAGTTTCAGAAACTCCGGCAATAACAGAACAGGCCAATCTCACTCATCCAGAATCCCAGAATAACCAGTAGCGAGTGCAGCCTTACGGAGAGACTCAGGAAGAGTTTCTGAATGTTAGTGGAGACATTTCTGTAGTGGTTGTGGAGTTACATTGATCATCTCATCATCATGTTTAACTTCTCCACAAGTGTCCACAGTTCCTGAGGTGTTTATAAGACAGCGGTGACATGTTCTGGTCAATAGTGTTCAGTGCTCGTCTGTGCTCAACCACAGAACAGTTTCAGGCTTTGCTGGATCTTCTGCCATTGCGTTAGAACTGGTCTCTGTTGTCGCTTGTGGAACCAAATGTCGGCTGGTGTGTGTAAACGTGCAGATTAAGGGCCGGTAATATTATAATAAGATCCATAGAATGGTTTGTAGAAGCACCGGATTATAGCACTGACACACGGAGAAAGTCCAATTTTCATGATATTTCCCCTTTAAATAAATGTTTGTCATAATCAGGGTTGCCAAGTCTGTGGTTTAAACTGTTGATTATTTCCCGCAGGTTAAAGGTTTGACATAATGCATTAATT
>NC_138737.1:41811820-41821820 GCF_965113295.1 Leuciscus leuciscus | reverse complement strand
GTGTGTGTGTGTGTGTGTGTGTGTGTGAGGAACTCACGGTTGTGAATGAGCCGTCTCGTAGCGCTCGAAGGCGTGCGTCAGGTCGTGCTTGTTGTTCATGTAACACTGAGTGCACAGGTCGTAATCGAAACACACCTTGCACTTCCAGCGCATTCCCATAATGCCGTGCTTCTTACAACTGTCACAGATAATATTTGAATGTCGAACACCTGAGAGGAAGAGAGGAAAAAGGGAGATCAGCAAGTCTAGTCCAGGAACGGGTTGTATAAATGACATGAAGTTTCCCACTTTAAAATAATGATCACTTTCTCCAGTGTAGAAGCCGGTCAGTGAGTCTCTAACTCGTAACGTGTGTGAGCATGAGTGTGTTCCTGAGGCTTTCCCTCAGAAATTTATATTTCTTTTCTTACACCATTGGCAGATAATTTAGTTTTTTTATTATAATAAAAAAATTAAAATAAAAAGTATTATTTTCCCAGGAAACAAGACAGAATATCTAATGGCATTACTTAGTAAATGCATCTTGATTTAAGAATTTGTACATATTTTGACTGGAAACAAGACAAAAATATTAAGCAAGAAAAGCATTTTTTGCAGTGCACCATCGTATCTCTAGAGGACTCCAGTGCAGTGTGTCAGACAGATACTGATCTCACTTATCTGACAGAAATATAATCACTTCAGGGATGTACAGGATTGTGGTGGAACTATTTAAGCCAGTTTAAGCCTGCAGCCACTGCATGTGTGTGTGTGTGTGTGAGATCCACGTGCGCAATACACACCGCCACCAGCTGAGGGAGTAAACCACCGCTCGTGTGCTCCTTTAACACATGGTTTACTCTGGTAAAGCACAATGACAGTAGCACTGAACAAACCTTACAGAGGACAGGTCCTGCACGTCTGTGAGCAAACACTCACTTTACAGACACCCTGTTCTGCCCTCTCACACACTCCTGATGATGTTTCAGGCTCTACTAGAACAGGTTTTCCTGCTTGAATGTTGATTATTCTCCTCATATTCTCCATTGTTGCGGCTCCTCTCTTCCCAGTCTGTCAGTAACGCTCTGTTTACTTCCTGTCTCTATGAAGCCCCTCCTCCTGAAAAGCACACTGTGCTCTGATTGGTCGGCTGGAGCGGTGTGTTGTGATTGGTCGAGCGCTTTGAGTGTGTTTGGGAAATGTCCTGACCCTTACCATAACCGCCAGTTTAACACACTACTAACTAACTCAACCAGGCCCCGCCCCTTTATTCTGCGTATTAATTATTATAATGAGGACTATTGTGGCGTGTTTGTTCCCACAAGACTACTATGGAGGCGTTTCAGCAAGAGCCAATGAGGTTCATTCTCGTGTTACGCAGCACGTTTGAGCTTCAGCAAGAGCCAATGAGGTTCATTCTCGTGTTACGACACACACGCGAGCGTTTGAAAGCAGGCGTATACCAGCGGACCGGTCCGGCTTGTGCTTTCAAACGCTCCCGTGCGCTGATCATTGTAGCCAATCACAGATAAACCCGATGAGCGCATGAACACAACGGCCAATCAGAGGCGTTTACGATTCCGCTCAACAGCGCTCAAAGCCTCACATTTTTTAAATGTCAGTAACGACTTGGTACCAAAGTCAGCACTTTTGACAACACTAAGCCCAGCACTAAACAACCATCTCCCATATTTGTAATTTGGACTGCAGTACCTATTTCGACCACTGGCTGTCACTCTTACAGACTGCACCTTTAAGTGGAAGATATGTTTTTGGTCGTACCTATCTGTGCGTTGTCGTACAGAAGCAGGTCGTAAGCGCCCTGGTACCCGGTGCGGTAGTTGGTTCGGGTCCCGCTGTCCCACTGCACCACCACGGTCTTGTCTGGTGTGGTCGTGCTGCCCTGCCGGCCGATCTCCACCACCGTGCCGATGTGCCCTTCTCCCTCGTCCTGCGAGCTCCACTTCCAGTCCAGGCCGCGCACCACACGCATGCCCACCTCCATGCTGCCGCGCGCCGGCCCGGCCTCGCTGGGCTTCCGCTGCGCTCGCGGGACGCTAGCGCTCGCTGCCGGGGGGCGAGGAACCGGGATCGCGAGGGAGCCGAGGAGGGCAGTCTCTGGAGACAGGTCAGGGCTGACTGAAAACACAGAGAACACACACCTTAATACGGCTGAAAAGCTCAATTCAAATTTTTATTAAATATTAACACAATTCTAATTATATTCGAATTCTAAAGGCAATACGTAAGTGGATAGTTTTGAATTATAGTTACTATAAATGGATTAACTTTTATGATGGATAGATGCACTTTTATGATGGATAGATGCACTTTTATGATGGATAGATGCACTTTTATGATGGATAGATGCACTTTTATGATGGATAGATGCACTTTTATGATGGATAGATGCACTTTTATGATGGACAGATGCACTTTTATGATGGATAGATGCACTTTTATGATGGACAGATGCACTTTTATGATGGATAGATGCACTTTTCATGAATAGATGCACTTATGATGATAGATGCACTTTTATGATGGATAGATGCACTTTTATGATGGATAGATGCACTTTTACGATGGATAGATGCACTTTTATGATGATAGATGCACTTTTATGATGGATAGATGCACTTTTATGATGGATAGATGCACTATATGATGGATAGATGCACTTTTATGATGGATAGATGCACTTTTATCATGGAGAGATGCACTTTTATCATGGATAGATGCACTTTTATCATGGAGAGATGCACTTTTATCATGGAGAGATGCACTTTTATGATGGATAGATGCACTTTTATGATGATATATGCACTTTTATGATGGATAGATGCACTTTTATCATGGATAGATGCACTTTTATGATGATAGATGCATTTTTATGATGATAGATGCACTTTTATCATGGATAGATGCACTTTTATGATGGATAGATTCACTTTTATCATGGATAGATGCACTTTTATCATGGAGAGATGCACTTTTATCATGGAGAGATGCACTTTTATGATGGATAGATGCACTTTTATGATGATAGATGCACTTTTATGATGGATAGATGCACTTTTATCATGGATAGATGCACTTTTATGATGATAGATGCACTTTTATGATGGATATATGCACTTTTATCATGGATAGATGCACTTTTATCATGGATAGATGCACTTTTATCATGGATGGATGCACTTTTATGATGGATATATGCAC
This sequence comes from Leuciscus leuciscus, assembly GCF_965113295.1. Classification (NCBI taxonomy): domain Eukaryota; kingdom Metazoa; phylum Chordata; class Actinopteri; order Cypriniformes; family Leuciscidae; genus Leuciscus; species Leuciscus leuciscus. Next base: position 41,818,619 of record NC_138737.1, on the reverse strand, counting down.
TTTTATGATGGATATATGCACTTTTATCATGGATAGATGCACTTTTATCATGGATAGATGCACTTTTATGATGGATATATGCAATTTTATGATGGATATATGCACTTTTCAGATGGATAGATGCACTTTTCATGAATAGATGCACTTTTCATGAATAGATGTTGCCTCAAAGTTCACAGAGAATATTCTTTCTTATCCTGGCAAAATTGTCTGTTTCTAAAAATATCAAAGTAAATCCAATGCAAGCCGAATGCAACCTTTTGAACGCAGTCAGAATGATTATGCATCGGTACGTGAAACACAGGGAGAGCAGACATGTACAAGCTGTTGAAGTCAAACATGCACCTTTAATTAAACAAGCGAACATATGCCAGCTGTTACGCCAAACACACTCTTCAAACTCGTCCCTTAACTACAACAGACGAGGAGAAGAGCAGCAGATGTTCTGCCCATGCGGTGTTGCTCAAGGCACTCGACCTGTTGGACAAACCAAAGGAGTCTCAGACTGCCGGGATACGAGCTTCTGAACAGATGGACGAGCTCCACAGTGTATATGAAGAGAAGAGGCATTCTCACTGAGCTTTACACACAAACAGCTCAATGAACCCCGCTGGCCTTCACAGGTGCAGGTCAATGACCAGAAACTGCTCTGGAGAGCACTGAACCTACAGCTGTTTTTAAGACCTTCTAAAGACATTTTTAAGACCATTTTAAAGAAATTAAGACCCTTTTAAGACCATTTTAAAGAAATTAAGACCCCTTTAAGACCTTTTTAAAAAATGAAGACCCCTTAAAAGAAATGAAGACCCTTTTAAGACCATTTTAAAGAAATTAAGACCCTTTTAAGACAATTTTAAAGAAATGAAGACCCTTTTAAGACCTTTTTAAGAAATTAAGATCTTTTAAGACCTTTTAAAGAATTTTTAAGACTCCTTTAAAGAAATTAAGACCCTTTTAAGACCATTTTAAAGAAATGAATACCTTTTTAAGACCATTTTAAAGAAATTAAGATCCTTTTAAGACCATTTCAAGACCTTTTAAATAAATAAAAAAAGTCAGCTGTTAAAGGTATAGCGGAGGATCTTTCCAAATTTTAGATAAGACCCGCCCTCTCCACTTTTTGAAAAGTTTGATTGATTCACCAGAATGATTGACAATTAGGAGGACCAATAGTTTAGACTACCCACCAGGAAGTAAAACATCCTCCGCTATACCTTTAACCAATGCATGCTCATTATTACGAATGCATCTAAATCTAAAGTTTCAAAGACAGTTTATTTTTTTGAAAAGCACCTTCTTTGCCTGTTTTTAAATCTATGCTTAAATCTTACTTATTTAAACAAATTATGGTGGATTAAAAGTTTAATTCAAATTGTTTTATTATATTGTTTTTGTAAATTTTTATATCTTGTTTTTTTTGTTTCACATTATTTAAACTTTATGTACCTTGGTCAACCTATGGTTGTGTTTAAAAGTGCTTTATAAATAAAGAGAAAGAGAAGGAATTAATGAATTAATGTTTGTTAAATTAATCATATGTCAAGGCGTGCTGAAGATTTCTTTTTATATATTCTCAGAATATCTGTCTAATAAATCCCAAGAAAAAACAACTAGGCCTAGGCTTTGCTCAAATGGATGTGTGCAATTATGATAATGCAGAAATCCAAACTTTTTTTCATTTAAGAGAGAATGTCCTAGTCATCGCAACCGACAATTACTGAACTCTGTAATCAATGCAATGAAATAATATTAATAATTATTTTATAAAACAACCAGTGCATCATTACACCCCTATCCACCATTAAACAGCATATAAAGAGCATATCTTGAGAAACTGCTCAGAATCTGATGTCCTGAGGTCATTCATGTCTCAGCGCTCTGAATAAGCGAAAACACAAATAGGCTTTAAAAAGAGGAACTGCTCTTTTCCCATCAGACAACTTCCTCAATTCATGAGCCTCTAGGTCAGTCTGGTGGACCCAGCTCTACATTACAGCACATCTGCAGTGTCGTCGTACTCGAAAGCACAAAACCATGTTATCTATGACTAGTTGAGACCAGCTCATTCAACTTAAAAGTCCAGGCCAAGTCCAAATGTCCAAGATAGCAGAAAAAGTAGTAACTGAGCAACATGTTAATTTTCTTAAAGGTCCCATGACATGCTACTTTTTGTAGGCTTTAATATAGTCATTAGTGGTCCCTAGTACTGTATCTGAAATCTCTTTCCAAAAATTCAGCCTCGGTGCAGAATTATAGCCACTACAAGCCAGTCCCAGAATGAGCTTCCTTCAGACGGGCCGTTTCGGTGTCTGTAGCTTTAAATACTAATGAGGAGGAGAAAGGCGGCGCAAGGTGGAGGGTGGGTGTGGCCTTGACCATCTTGCGCAACGGTACCATGCATGTTTGTTTATGTTGGATATATTGCAATGGCACGAAGACACGCAGTCGTTCAAGCATTTCAGTTTGACCCAGAATCTGATCCAGATGGAGAAGCAACGGATGAAGAAGTTGCAACTAAGCGGCTCCAGCAGGACGTTTCCGAATGGTTAGTTTAAAATATTATGTCTGAATACGATACTTTATTCGGATGGTTTACAGTTATCATCATGTAGCTAACGCTAACCTACTGTTGCCTTTTCATGAGAGATCTGTAACGTCTGTAATTTATCTTATTACAATTACATCAAGCTCTGCGATCTTGAAATGCGGATATCGCGCGCGCCATATAACCAACAGGAAAACGGTTATCCAAATAACAAAGGAATGTACAACACTCGCGTTACGGTATGTGTAACTTGATGCTGTCTACCTTTACATTAGCGCGAGTAACTGCATAGCTAATGTGACAGCCACATTCTACGTGTAAGAAGCTAGGTACGTTAACCATAAACGGTAAAGCAACACACTTATGTGTTGACTTACTTGTCCGACGTTCAGCAAGCCCAGCTCTGTATTGACCATTCGATGTTCATTTGTACATCCAATTATTGAGCAATTATTATGCTTCGCTCGCTCAAAAGCACTAAAATCGCGCGCGCGCGTTCTACTTCCTAGCTCATTTTCTCATGGGCGAGAAATATTCTCTGGGCGGGCAAAGCAGAGAAAGGGGAGGTAACATTTCTCCTTATGACGTCATAAGGAGGAGATTCAAGATCAGCCCGGTTGAGCTTCCATTTTCTCAAAGGCAGAGAAAAATAGCAAAAGCTCGATTTACACCGATTAAAATTTTTAGAAACTTGGGGACCATATATAGGCTAGGGGAACTCATATTAATGTTAAAAAACCTCAGAAAGTGGAAATTTCATGTCATGGGACCTTTAATACAGAAAACAGTTTATTGTGCCCTTCTATGCTATTTATATCCTCACGAGTTCAGACGGGGTCCCTCAGGGTTCGGTCCTCGGACCTCTGCCTTTTAGTTTGTGTCTGACATACAAATCCCGATAACACTATGATTTACGCACAAGCAAAACTAGAGGACGGGTGGAAATAAAGCAGTCAGGCAACATTATCTGGTAAATGTGCATTAAAAACATGGTAACACTTTACAATAAGGTTCTTCTTTAGTTAACATTAGTTAAGTATATTAGTTAGCATTAACTAATAATGAACTGCACTTATACAGCATTTATTATCAACATTTACTCATACTTTAATAAAATCTTGTTAATGCACTGTGAACTAACATGAACTAACATGAACAGCTGTATGTTGCATTAACTAACGTCAACAAAGATGAACAAATACAGTAACAAATGTATTGCTCTTGCTCATGTTTAGCTCATGTAAGTTAATACATTAACTAATTTACTTCATAGTAAAGTGTTACCAAAAACTCTACTAAAAACAAATGTTTACACATTGCCAACCAACACTAGATAACGCTCCACTTTGGCACAGTTTAAATCAAACATGAAGATACGGCTTTAGACGAGTCAAACAATCTGACACTTATTAATCTGTTATATTAGCTTATGTATTAGGCCTATGCCTATATTATTATTATTTTGACTTTGATTATTATTTCTGTAACTTTGTTTTGTGCAATTGTATCATTAACTGTAGTGTTTGCTTAAATGTTATTTAACGATTAATGATTAATGAAGCCATATGTTCCTGTGTTCTTTTCTTATTGAAATGTAGTAGCCAATCCTGGATCTGTCATAGACCGTCCATTGTCCCTGTTAAACAAAATATTACATAATATTAAAAGAAATGTGAGCACTGGTGGCAACTGTTCAGCAGCTGTTTATGCCAGCTCGCGTTTGTCCGTCACAAGTGTGTTGCAAGCGATAGGAAGAACACAAGCTGCTCTCTAAAGGCAACTTATGAAGAGACTAGCAGCTATGAGGAATGCCTTACGCTATGATAAGAGTGACTGGGAACATGCACAGATACAAACGGCATTCACTTCCGTTTAGGACGGATTGTGTTCATTCATACCAACAGCGGCACGAACCCCAGACCAAGTGGACTTGAGGAGATCTCCAAAGCAAACTCTCTGATCGGCAGCAACAGCTCATATGGCTAATGTGAAAGCACATGCACTTCCTACTGGGGGCCTAGTTAGCAAGGATCCCCAACAGATTGCCTGATAAGAAATGGATTTTGAGAGTGACTCCACAGGACCGCAGTAATTAGACAAATCACAGACTTGAGTAAAAGTACAGATACCCTAATAAAATATCACTCCAGTAAAAGAATTAAGAACATTTTACTTGAGTAAAAGTACAAAGGTACTTGACTTTTAAAGAAAACCCAGCTTTTAATGTAGTTTATGTGTCTATGTGGTGTTTTTAATCTGCTTTAAGACAAACCATGTGTAAGTTCATAAGTCGACAGCATTGCTGAGTATTTCCTCCTTAAAACTGCAGTGAACCAAAGACAGTCTCAAACACACGCTTTGAAATCGCTGGTGTTTCTGACGTCACAAACTACCTTGTAACCAATCAGATCAACGTGTGATCGTCAACCAGTGGATCTCTGAGCTGAGGGAGTGAGTGGTAGTGGAGGTGAGTGGAGTTAAAAAATGTCATTTTGGTGATGAAAGATGAGTTTTAAGGGATACAATTATTGACTACAGGGGGACTTTAATGTACTGAAGTATTAAAATGTAAAATTGCTGATTGATGAATGTTTATTTAGCAAATTGCTACTGCTCAACATATTTCCTACTGTTAAATCTTTTACAGCAGATTAGCTCACTAACCACTGATAGTCATGACCTAAATATGATTTTAATTAGCAAAAATACATCCTAACTTTGGCATTAGTAACTTACCCTATGAATTAAGTGAGTCGTTAACTGCAGACTCACTCTGACGGATCAGTGAATCAGTGAGTCGTTAACTGCAGACTCACTCTGACGGATCAGTGAATCAGTGAGTCGTTAACTGCAGACTCGCTCTGACGGATCAGTGAATCAGTGAGTCGTTAACTGCAGACTCACTCTGACGGATCAGTGAATCAGTGAGTCGTTAACTGCAGACTCACTCTGACGGATCAGTGAATCAGTGAGTCGTTAACTGCAGACTCGCTCTGACGGATCAGTGAATCAGTGAGTCGTTAACTGCAGACTCGCTCTGACGGATCAGTGAATCAGTGAGTCGTTAACTGCAGACTCGCTCTGACGGATCAGTGAATCAGTGAGTCGTTAACTGCAGACTCGCTCTGACGGATCAGTGAATCAGTGAGTCGTTAACTGCAGACTCACTCTGACGGATCAGTGAATCAGTGAGTCGTTAACTCCAGACTCGCTCTGACGGATCAGTGAATCAGTGAGTCGTTAACTCCAGACTCGCTCTGACGGATCAGTGAATCAGTGAGTCGTTAACTCCAGACTCGCTCTGACGGATCAGTGAATCAGTGAGTCGTTAACTCCAGACTCGCTAGCTGTGTCCCAATGTGAAGGCTGCATCCTCCGAAGGCCGTATTTGAAGGCCGATTGCGTCACAGCGGCGCGACGAAGGACGTCCCAATTCAAAGGCTGCATCCTTGGAAGGTCGCATTTGAAGGCTGATTGCGTCACCGCGGCTCGATGAAGGCTGTCCCAATTCAGTTCTGCATCCTCCGAAGGCCGTATTTGAAGGCCGATTGCGTCACAGCGGCGCGACGAAGGACGTCCCAATTCAAAGGCTGCATCCTTGGAAGGTCGCATTTGAAGGCTGATTGCGTCACCGCGGCGCGATGAAGGCTGTCCCAATTCAGTTCTGCATCCTCCGAAGGCCGTATTTGAAGGCCGGTTGCGTCATCGCGACGCGACGAAGGCTACCCTGATTCAAAAGCGACGCCAAATGCGTCCTTCGTTTCCCCGTGAAAGGAAGGATACATAAATGGACACTTATGGCGCTTTTCCACTACACAGTACCGGCTCGCCTCGACTCGCCTCGACTCGGCTCGGCTCTGTTTGGTTTTCCACTGTGTAAAAGTTGTACCTGTACCTGCTTCCAGGTACTTTTTTTCGTACCACCTCCAGCGAGGTTCTAAAGCGAGCTGAGGCGATACTAAAATGTGACGTGGAAACACAGCAGACTGCTGATTGGTCAGAGAGAATCGTCACTATTCACTGCGTCATCATTGCACGCGCCAGACGGAGTATCCTGAATAAAAAACAGCAAAAACAAAAACAAAAACATCCAAAAACAGCATACACTCGATTTCCTCCATTGTCCTGTGTGTGTGTGGGTAGCGGGTGTGTCTCGCGTGTCTCGCGTAAAAGATTAAGTCACGGCAGTTTCCTGCGGCGTCGCTATGACGACCAGGTACTATTGTGGAGGTACTATCTGCAATGGAAAACGGA
>NC_138737.1:41714320-41806820 GCF_965113295.1 Leuciscus leuciscus | reverse complement strand
GACGTCTAATTACTGTGGTAAAGTCATATGTACTGATCAACAGTGATCATTTAATTATGCTTAAAGGGATAGTTCACTTTGAAATTAATTTTTGGTATGTTTTAGCTTACCTCAAGGGCATCCAAGATGTAGGTGTCTTTTTTTCCGCAGTAGTTTCAATTTTGATATTTTTAGGTCAAACCGTTCTTGTCTGTCAGTCATATAATGCAGGTCTATGGTCACTGTCTCAAAGAGCATGCACAGAGTCCAAATTAAAACAATTCCCCGTCGTCCAAATTAAACAATTCCCCATCGTAAGTACACATTGATGGCCTAAGACACGAAACGAGCGGTTTGTGTGAGAAAACGAACAGTATTTATATAGTTTTTACCTCTTATACGCAGCCATGTCCGAGTGATCTGATCTGACGTGTACGCAGACTGGTGCATAGATATATACACTAGATGTCGCCTTAAAGACATTCGTTCCAATGAACTGCCGTAGACAAAGCGACATCTAGTGTATATATCTATGCACCAGTCTGCGTACACGTCAGATCAGATCACTCGGACATGGCTGCGTATAAGAGGTAAAAACTATATAAATACTGTTCGTTTTCTCACACAAACCGCTCGTTTCGTGTCTTAGGCCATCAATGTGTACTTACGATGGGGAATTGTTTAATTTGGACGACGGGGAATTGTTTTAATTTGGACTCTGTGCTTGTGTTTTGAGACCGTGACCATCGACCTGCATTATATGACTAACAGACAAGAACGGTTTGACCTAAAAATATCAAAATTGAAACTACTGCGGAAAAAAAGACACCTACATCTTGGATGCCCTTGAGGTAAGCTAAAACATACCAAAAATTAATTTCAAAGTGAACTATCCCTTTAAATATCAAAATACCATTTAAACATTTGGTACCACTTCATCTTAAGGTGACGTGGTTAAACTTTACTTACTATAGTAATAACAGTAAATTATGCATAATTACAAGCAACTGACCCTCAACCAAACCCTAAACCTGATCTTAACCCAATAGTAAGCTAGTAATAGTAACCTTTGTGAAGTCGGATCACAGGAACACTCAGATGTGTGTTCTGATCCAGAGAGAGCCGTCGTCATGAATAGATATGAAACATCTTCACTAACAGTCTTTTCAACATCACAGCATCATTATTTCTGCCTATCAATCACTCAGATTATCACAGAAGTGCTGGGAGAAAAGACTATAGTTCAGATATAAACACTGATGTCTACAGTAGAGATCACAATACAGCAAATCAGCTTTTAAGAGTAACTTGATGCTTCAAATAAAGATTGTATTGATTACATCATTACACCAGTAGGTGGCGACAGGAGACTGTTCAAATATGTGTTTTAGGGCTGGGTGATAAAACGATAACGATATGTATCGCGACAGACACGTAATCAATATCAATAAAAAATACATTCGATAAAACGTTCGATAATTATTATTTTTTCTTCGTTGGAAGAAACCAGAGGTTGCGAAGCAAGTTTGGTTGCATGAACAAATGTAGTCACTGTCTGGTAACCTAGCAACTTACTGGGTGACACAAGCTAACAGCCGGTCATGTAAAAGGGGTCGCACACCGGACGAGAAGCGCATCGCCGCGCCGCGCCGCGTCTAGGACAACTCAAGGTATCGCACACCGGACGAGAAGCGCATCGCCGCGCCGCGCCGCGTCTAGGACAACTCAAGGTATCGCACACCGGACGAGAAGCGCATCGCCGCGCCGCGCCGCGTCTAGGACAACTCAAGGTATCGCACACCGGACGAGAAGCGCATCGCCGCGCCGCGCCGCGTCTAGGACAACTCAAGGTATCGCACACCGGACGAGAAGCGCATCGCCGCATTGCGTCGCGTCTAGGACAACTCAAGGTATCGCACACCGGACGAGAAGCGCATCGCCGCGTCTAGGACAACTCAAGGTATCGCACACCGGACGAGAAGCGCATCGCCGCGTCTAGGACAACTCAAGGTATCGCACACCGGACGAGAAGCGCATCGCCGCATTGCGTCGCGTCTAGGACAACTCAAGGTATCGCACACCGGACGAGAAGCGCATCGCCGCGTCTAGGACAACTCAAGGTATCGCACACCGGACGAGAAGCGCATCGCCGCATTGCCGCGTCTAGGACAACTCAAGGTATCGCACACCGGACGAGAAGCGCATCGCCGCGTCTAGGACAACTCAAGGTATCGCACACCGGACGAGAAGCGCATTGCCGCGTCTAGGACAACTCAAGGTATCGCACACCGGACGAGAAGCGCATCGCCGCGTCTAGGACAACTCAAGGTATCGCACACCAGACGAGAAGCGCATCGCCGCGTCTAGGACAACTCAAGGTATCGCACACCGGACGAGAAGCGCATCGCCGCGTCTAGGACAACTCAAGGTATCGCACACCGGCCGAGAAGCGCATCGCCGCGTCTAGGACAACTCAAGGTATCGCACACCGGACGAGAAGCGCATCGCCGCGTCTAGGACAACTCAAGGTATCGCACACCGGACGAGAAGCGCATCGCCGCGTCTAGGACAACTCAAGGTATCGCACACCGGACGAGAAGCGCATCGCCGCGTCTAGGACAACTCAAGGTATCGCACACCGGACGAGAAGCGCATCGCCGCGTCTAGGACAACTCAAGGTATCGCACACCGGACGAGAAGCGCATCGCCGCATTGCGTCGCGTCTAGGACAACTCAAGGTATCGCACACCGGACGAGAAGCGCATCGCCGCATTGCGTCGCGTCTAGGACAACTCAAGGTATCGCACACCGGACGAGAAGCGCATCGCCGCGTCTAGGACAACTCAAGGTATCGCACACCGGACGAGAAGCGCATCGCCGCGTCTAGGACAACTCAAGGTATCGCACACCAGACGCGCACTTTCTCAGTTTATAGCGCCATGTCTTTACAATTCGAACACATTATCCTCTATGAGTGTCCACACACCGGCGGCGCCATCCGGCGTCTGCCCAGCAACAGCTCAGGACCGGGTTCAAAATCCTGCTGTGACACAGAGCGCCATTTACATAGTTTTATATTAAATTGACATTATATTTGTCTCAAATCGTCGTTAATGTATATACTGACTTCACCCTGTGCTGCAATATACATTTAGTTTTACATTCATTCACAGAAATCAGCTGCTTGAATGAAAATAGCTGATGTTATCGGATTTATAGGTGAGATTCTCAATTCATTCAGTTAACGGATGATCTGAGGTAAAGTGTTCAGACTGTAGAATTAGCAACGATTGTATTTAATTGTACAGTACAATCAGAACATAGTACAGACATTATCTTAATTTCATAATGTCCTTAAACATAAGAATATTGCTGGCTGGAGAAAGTGCGCGTCCGGTGTGCGATACCTCGAGTTGTCCTAGACTCGGCACGGCGTGTCGACATTTCTGCCTTTATAACTGGGGATTATGATCAGAGGAAGGTTAAGTTTAAAATATATATTTTTTTAAATGTAATATATTTGTCTCCTGGTCCTTTAAATAGGTCATAAAAAATATCAATAATTATCGATATCGACCGATATGAAACACTTATATCGGGATACAGTTTTCAGCCATATCGCCCAGCCCTATTATTGAATCATTCACTCAAGAGATTCATTCAGAAACACTGATTTATCCAGTAATGAAACAAGTGAAGACTTTATGAGCACTATAAATGCAATCATTCACTCAAGAGATTTGTTAAAACATTTTTTTCAAATTAATTAAATTATTAATTAGATATTTTTATAGACAGCAGCAGTTTGCCAGAACCTCTAGTAAATGACGTTATTTTGTTTAGTAATCTGTTCAGAATTGAGATCTTAAAAAATATCATACTTTTTTACACAGGAACACAAACACCGTCAATTAAAGAGTAACCAAACATTTAAAATATTTATTAGCATCACAGTAATGAGACTTAGATGAGATGAGGGACGCTTACTTGTCAAAATATCATCATTACAATGCATTAATGACCCATCAGTTAAAATAAAAAAAGCCATATTGTAAAATCCACTCATAAAGGATTTACACTCGTTTCCACTTTAACAGTAAATTACAAGCAACTAACCCTAAACCAGTGTCCTTGTTACACGTTACATGCAGTTACTACAGTAATTACTATAATTATGCATAATCACAAGCAACTGACCCTGAACCAAACCCTAAACCTAATCCTAACCTCCACATGCACTGCGAGCGGAGAACATGCACACATCGCTGTAACATGACATAAAACATCCCGACACATACCACAGGTGAGTGTGTAAGGCTGAGGAGTGTGTCCTGCAGATCTCTCAACACTATCCCACGTGCCCCGTCACCTACAGGACCGACACTCGACCCAAGACCAGACAGAACCTGTGACTGACACTGCAGCGATCCAGCTGAGCCAATCACAGCCCCCGAACACGACCGGCGATCCTGCTGAGCCAATCACAGCCCCCGAACATGACCGGCGATCCTGCTGAGCCAATCACAGCCTCCGAACAGGGCCATGTGACCACAGCCAGCGTTTAGTCCTCTGTGTGCCTTATCAGCACAGATTATCCCACACGGGACAGGCAAGGACTCAAGCAGGCGACTGAGACTCTTACACACACACACACACACACACACACACACACACACACGTCTCCTTCCGTGTCCGTTGCACTGCAGAAGCCCTTAAAAGTCGACTCAGTGTGAGGAACACGTCTGATGCGAGACAGATGCTTGTGTGAGCAAACCTGCCATCTTCAACAACACACCCAGACGTCTAATAAATCTACATCAGGTGATCGTGATGTAAACACACACACTTCCACGTGAGCCGAGCCGGAGCGTCCGATGATGGATGAGGATGAAGACGCTTCGACACACACAGAGGAGAACAGGAACACTGAACATCCAGAGTGAGGCTGTTAAAGCCACAGCATCTATAATGTTATAATGTTAATGAAAGTCCAGCTTTTAATGTAGTTTATTATATGTCTATGTGGTGTTTTTAATGTGCTTTAAGACAAACCATGTGTAAGTTCATAAGTCGACAGCATTGCTGAGTATTTCCTCCTTAAAACTGCAGTGAACCAAAGACAGTCTCAAACACACGCTTTGAAATCGCTGGTGTTTCTGACGTCACAAACTACCTTGTAACCAATCAGATCAACGTGTGATCGTCAACCAGTGGATCTCTGAGCTGAGGGAGTGAGTGGAGGCGGGGTGAATTTGCATATTCATAGAACCGCGCATACTAAATGAGGCGAGGGTGTCGAGTTACATTCAAGATATTTTAAGACATAAAGGAAAATTTTTTAAATATGTAATTATGGTGATGAAAGATGAGCTTTAAGGCCCTTTCACACCAAGAGCGATAACTATAAAGCTCCAGACTCCACCTAACCGTTTCAGTGGGGAAACATTTGAACTGTGACAACATGCCCCATACTGAACCATGACCATATGACAGATTATAATCTTATCTGATCTAATCAAAGAAATGTACAAGACAAAATAAAATATTTTGTCAATAAAATACAAATATTAACGTTTTCATATAAAATAATGCCATTTTTTGACAACAAACACACCGGAAAACACATCTATACAGCATAACTCAAAACATAATAATAGATTAATAATTTCAAAATATTCACCTTTTTCCAATAAAAAAGTAAAAAAATAAAAAGGTTTCTCAATAGAATTCATAACAGTATATAATATAATATAATAGAATAGAATAGAATAGAATAGAATAGAATAGAATAGTTCTAATAGGAGCTCATTGTAACGCAGTGTGACAACATGCCCCACCTGTGCAACTGTCATCTCAACTGTTAAATAACAGATATAAGATAATATCGGATTTGTCTCATTTTAAATTAACACAAAAAAACAGAAATGAAAATTGAACATAAGTAAGTACTTTTGCTATAGTTAAATAAATGTTCAGTGATATCTTCCAAAGCTTTCTGAATTGTGCTGCAGTGTTTCTCTATATAGTGTTGAAATGGTCACTAGTAAAAACGCTTTAAACCGTGTGTGTGACAACTAGCCCCGCGCCAGTGTGTGTCCGATCACCCCTACATTATCCGGCCAGTGTGTGAACAAATGTTTAATTGTAGATGATGAACGAACACTTCTTTCAATGTTTGAATCAAATGAGTGACTGACTGGATAATGTGAAAGGCAGTGATTAGCAGCCCTCGCTCTGATCTTCCTCTGGGAACACCAGGTCATCAGGAACATCATGTGTTCACCTCACCCTCGCTCTGATCTTCCTCTGGGAACACCAGGTCATCAGGAACATCATGTGTTCACCTCACCCTCGCTCTGATCTTCCTCTGGGAACACCAGGTCATCAGGAACATCATGTGTTCACCTCACCCTCGCTCTGATCTTCCTCTGGGAACACCAGGTCATCAGGAACATCATGTGTTCACCTCACCCTCGCTCTGATCTTCCTCTGGGAACACCAGGTCATCAGGAACATCATGTGTTCACCTCACCCTCACTCTGATCTTCCTCTGGGAACACCAGGTCATCAGGAACATCATGTGTTCACCTCACCCTCGCTCTGATCTTCCTCTGGGAACACCAGGTCATCAGGAACATCATGTGTTCACCTCACCCTCGCTCTGATCTTCCTCTGGGAACACCAGGTCATCAGGAACATCATGTGTTCACCTCACCCTCGCTCTGATCTTCCTCTGGGAACACCAGGTCATCAGGAACATCATGTGTTCACCTCACCCTCGCTCTGATCTTCCTCTGGGAACACCAGGTCATCAGGAACATCATGTGTTCACCTCACCCTCGCTCTGCTCTTCCTCTGGGAACACCAGGTCATCAGGAACATCATGTGTTCACCTCACCCTCGCTCTGATCTTCCTCTGGGAACACCAGGTCATCAGGAACATCATGTGTTCACCTCACCCTCGCTCTGCTCTTCCTCTGGGAACACCAGGTCATCAGGAACATCATGTGTTCACCTCACCCTCGCTCTGCTCTTCCTCTGGGAACACCAGGTCATCAGGAACATCATGTGTTCACCTCACCCTCGCTCTGATCTTCCTCTGGGAACACCAGGTCATCAGGAACATCATGTGTTCACCTCACCCTCGCTCTGATCTTCCTCTGGGAACACCAGGTCATCAGGAACATCATGTGTTCACCTCACCCTCGCTCTGCTCTTCCTCTGGGAACACCAGGTCATCAGGAACATCATGTGTTCACCTCACCCTCGCTCTGCTCTTCCTCTGGGAACACCAGGTCATCAGGAACATCATGTGTTCACCTCACCCTCGCTCTGATCTTCCTCTGGGAACACCAGGAGACTCTGCTCATCATCATCAGCTTTACTACAGCAGATCTCAGATCATCTGCATCCTTCATGTTCATGATACACAGATAAAGCCTACGCTTATATTTATTACATGAGAAAAGAACAACCAGAATATTCCTCAAATAATTCTCCAAGAGTTTCATTGAAATGAGAGCTTCAGGTTTGTGTGAATAAGGGCGAGTAATGATGATGATGTGATGATGCGCTCGATCACATGCGCCGCTACGCTTAATGATGACGTGAACAGCGAATGCAAGACGATTAGCTTTAAACATAAACTGCATTTTCTTATGAAAATAAAGTCAAAATATGGGATATGTTGAATAAATATGTAAAAAGCGGAGTGTATTCCTCCAGGAAGAGCTGAGAGTCACATGGTGTCTGAAACACCTCACACATGACATACAGAACATACTCTATTTGTAGTCACTCTAGTTCCCATTCCCGACCCAATGACATCATCATCATTAGGGCTGTGCGATATAGCTAAAAAAATTATCACGATATAATGTTTCATATCGTTCGGTATCGATAATTATTGAAATTTTTTTAGAACCTTTTTTTTTAAGACAAGTAGAAAAGTTTGAATTTAAACCACTGTTTTTTATTTTATTTATCCACATTAAGGCAAACAACAAATTATTTTAGTTTTAGCAGTCAAAAAAAAATGTAAAAAAAAATATCTTCTTTATGTCTTATATTAAGATAAAAAAGTAAGTGTTAAAGAAACTCTTGAACTTAAAATGTTATAAAATGTGTGCAAAGTGCAATGAAAAAGTGTAAACGTAGAAGAATCAAGGCAAACTTGGTAGATCAACATCTGTAATAAGTAGGGGTGGAACGGTTCCTTACGACACAGTGGTGTCACGGTTAGGTACATTTTGAGATACAGCAAAAAGAAAGAAATGCCAAAGAAATTTCCTTGATTTAAAAAAAAAAAATTATTAAAAAGAAAAGTTATTTTTAAATAAGTCTGAGTTTTCCCTACATCTTGAAACGTTTACTTTTATAAATGGGGGTAATATATTTGAAGGATGAACAAATGTGTTTTGGTCATCACATTAAAAATAACATTTAAATATGATAATATTTGAGTTTTGAAGTGCTGGAAAAAGATGTGTGATGTACTTGAAAGCATTTTACTATTCCTGCCAAACATGGTTACTGTGAGTGTTACTACAGTACATTAAATCCATATACAATGAATGTTGCTGATCTATGGACTTAAATATAACTAACGTTAGTTCATTCATGGCACAATGTTTCTCCTGGTTTCCTCGTCAGCGCAGTTTGATCCGTTAATAACGGAGAAATTTGAATGTTTCTCACTCGATCTCACGCTGATGTTATTACTTCAGAGGCGAATTCAAATGCTTTCTTTACTGGATCTCTTAGCGCTGTGTAGTAACAGTGTCGCTTGATCTAGATCGACTCGCGCTGCACTGACATTGATGGTCAAAACTGATAAACGGTCCGTGGAGCACAAAATAATAACGCAGTTTCATTCCGCTTGCAGTTTCATTTGATGTCGGGCGACGTTATGGTGGTCGCGCGTGCATTTGAATGAAAATATTGAGCGCTATATCGAACATTTTTTATATCGTTACCGACTAGGGCTGGGTATCGTTTAAAAAATTTTGATACCAATACTGGTACCTTGATTTCGATACCAGTTCCTGAACGATACTTTTTTTGATACCAATTTTATGAAATCCATTTGAACAAGATTACATAACACATTACCTCAGAAAAACTTTAGTTTTATTTTTTCAGTTTGACTCATGCTCCTTAGTCAGTCCAGAAAGGAACAAAAAAAAAAGCACAAAGGAACAAAATATTTTTTTATAAAGAGCTCATGCTCACCAAACCTGAATTTGTTTGATCAAAAATACAGTAAAACTTGTAATATTGTGGAATAGTATTACAATTTAAAATAGTATTTGAATATATTTCAAAATGTAATTTATTCCTGTGTTGTCAAAGCTGAATTTCAAAATCATTACTTCAGTGTCACATGATCCTTCAGAAATATGAAAACAGTTTTTGGAAACTATGATACATTTTTTCATGATTCTTTGATGATTAAAAAAATTCAAAAGAACAGCATTTATTTGAAACAGAAATCTTTAGTAACATTACACATGTTTTAAGGGCATTTTTGATAACTTTAATGCATCCTTACTGAAAAATAATTCTGACCAACACATTTTTGAACGGCAGTGTACATTCAGTAGGTCATTATTGCAATATAAACACTGTCAGAGTGATCAACAGGTATCTCTTCAGTTACCAGTCGAAGACGGAGCAACTTTCTGCTCTTATGTTTACTCCGTGCACTGTCAAGGGCTTCATCATATCTGTCGCGGTACCGTCTTTGCAGCAATTATTTTACCGCAAATACTGCATCGCACGCTTGGCATCGAGAATGGAGAAATGTAGCCACACTTTTGATCGGCTTTTCCACATCTTTAAGGTATTGTGAGTGTGTGTGCTCGCGTCTCATTGAGTATGTGCGCGAGTTTGTGTGTGTGTGCTTGCGTCTCATATGAGAATGTGTGCGTGGACAGTTTGTGTGCGCGCGCATGTCTCATATGTGCGCAGAGTTCCCCGCGTCTCGTGTGTGTAGAGTTCACGTGTATGTGCGTGAGCGACTTTAGGCGTGTTGTTGTGCATTTCATATGTATTTGTTTGAGCACTGACGTTGACGAGTTAACCCCTTAGGTATCGAAATCTGGTACCGAAAAACAAGTCATTTTTCGATACTCGATAGTATCGAGGCAATTCGGTCGGTACCTAAAAAGTATCGAACTCGGTACCCAGCCCTATTACCGACAATGGTGTACCGTTGATAAATACCGATGCCGTTTTATCGCCCAGCCCTAATCATCATCATCATCATCATCTACAGTCTCTCCTGGACATCCTCAGATCATCTGTTGATCAGGATCATGAGTATCTGCGCATCATCGCCTGTGCTTTACTTATGTTTATTACTGTAATACATCAGAACATAAATCTCGACTGTATCGTTTGCTCAATAAATGCGCTGTTCGACGACACAAGTTCATTTCTGTTGTTGCTTTGATGGGAAAACAAACATGATGTGGAATTATTGGAGTTAATATAGTGAGTTTCACTGGTTATGTTGCACCAGCTTTCATAATGTGAAGAGTCTGATAATGTATATGATGAAACAAAATAGACCGTGTGGATTGATGTTCTTTTGAAAATGTGAAAGTGCACTGATTCTAAACCAGTGATTAATAATAGTGATTAATAATAATAATAGTGATTAATAATAGTGATTAATAATAGTGATTGATAATAGTGATGAATAATAGTGATTAAAGTTTGTGAGCAAGATGAATCATGATCATCAGTTGACCCGCCGGAGCACAGACATATATCACTGATATCTGAGTAAATGCTCTGGGAAACAGACCACAGCTCGCTCTCTGACATCAGATTACTGCAGGACATACTGTGAAGAACATGTACTGAACATTTTAAATGTATATTCAACTAAATCATTTGGAATCTAAAATTGCTAGAAAATCAAAGCCGTATGTCTGACAAAGATTGAGCCGCTAAAAGGTTTTAAAGTTCTACAGTGTTTAATCTTTCGAATGACACTAAGATTACTAAGACATGTGATCAGGACACGACAGGTATCGGGATAATCAGAGGTCTGGGATGATCAGGATAATCATGAGGTCTGGAATGAGGTGGGGTTACAGGACCAGTTTTATTTTGGGTGAACTATTTCTTTGAAGCTCTTTGTGTGTGTGTGTTGATAAAGCAGGAATGCGGAGTGGCAGCTTGTTGCGGTCACACACACCCTACACCATGGAGCCGGTTTAGGAGGATAGCCAGGTGTGTTTCAGGTTAGTCTGCGCCAACCCTGGGTTTTAGACACCATGAAAGTGGTTTGGCTTTAAGCGTGTTCATCAATCATGTGTGAGAGGTGTCAATCAAAACTCACAGCCAATCAGAAAAGCGTGTGGGCGGAGCCTCTGATCAAGCGCACTGCACTCGCAAACCAAATCAATCAAAGCTCACAGCCAATCAGAAAAGCATGTGGGCGGAGTCTCTCTGCAAGCGCACTGCACTCGTAACCAAATCAAAGCTCACAGCCAATCAGAAGAGCGTGTGGGCGGAGTCTCTGTTCAAGCGCACTGCACTCGCAAACCAAATCAATCAAAGCTCACAGCCAATCAGAAAAGCATGTGGGCGGAGTCTCTCTGCAAGCGCACTGCACTCGTAACCAAATCAAAGCTCACAGCCAATCAGAAGAGCGTGTGGGCGGAGACTGCACTCGCAACCAAATCAATCAAAACTCACAGCCAATCAGAGGAGAGTGTGGGCGGAGTCTCTCTGCGAGTGCACTAGAAAACCAAAAACATAAGTACATAATCAAAATGTATAAATATTTCACCATACAAAATTATTAAAAACGAGACTGAAACGATCTTAATTAAATGAATTGTTCACTTCTCATATTACTATCATTAATATCTAGCTTGGAGGAGCACATGATAAAACCACTGTTCATTCAACAGCTGATCTAAAGAATGATGACTGATGAACATACGGGTGAACCACACCTCTACTACTGTGGTGGAATACACACGCTTCAGAAATATATATAATACATATATCCAAGTATGCAGAACAGAAATGAAAGGTCTATAACTACAGCGAAACAAAACACTGAGCAAAGGACTGAATCTGCATTTCCATTGGCTCATATTATACGTCTCTGCTTCGTCAACTTCTCTGTTAGCTGACCAATGAGAACACTCCTCCTGACCTTCTGAACCACACGCCTGTCCTTCTAATCAACGCGTTCGAGAACTCAAAATTAAACATGTTTTCGGCATGCACTCTTAAAAACAAAGGTTCAAAGGTCACAGTGATGCCATAGAGATGATCAGACCTTAAAAGAACCAATTTTATCTTAGTGTGAAGAACATTTTAATAATCTAAAGAACCTTTTGTGCAATGGAAAGATTGCATTGATGTTAAAGGATCTTAAAAGCCAATGATGAACTCATGTAATACCATGGTATATTCTTCGGCCACTTTCAGGTATCTCTATCAGTACTTTATGTATCTATATATCTCTTTATGTACCATTACTGTACCACAGTATTATCACAGTACTTCTTATAAAAGCGATTCCCAAACAAAACACAGACAAACATAACAATGACTCGCCATTCCAGTGAAGGAACCACACACACGAGCATCGCAGTTTCAGGACCCAGGCTCGTGCCATACTGGGCAGAACACATACAGCACCAACGGTAGTGCTGGAGATATCGTGATCACAGTGATATATCCTCGATAAACACGTGAATGTGTACAAATATCATGTTTTACCATCACTACATCCCATGACACCACCATCATTATACACACTATACAACATGCCGAGGGGCTTCACCCCTGTCTGGGTCAAACATGGACAAACCCTGAACAGTTCAACATATAAACCAACGGATGGGTTTAAACATCCATATTTGACCCAAACATGGGCTGAAGCACCTCAGCATTATATAGTGATACTTTTCCATAAGGGAAACATAAATGTGCGACGCTTAAAAAGCACAATATACATATATTACATGTGTAAATAAACGCATAAATATGTGTTTATTAGCAAGAGCGCGTGATTGCTCTTGTAAAAGCTAGTCATTTGCTGATATAGCATTGATTGTTTGTTGACTGATTATGGGAGATATGATCAATATATGTTTCAGAATTCTCTTTACAAGCAAAACATACAAATTAATGAATATTCAAACAAAAGAAGTAACCCGTGTTTTCTCTGCACGGCCGCAACACCGTTATATGAGTCAGCCGTCGCACAAAACACATCATATCGTGTCGTTGTTTCATCTTACCTGTCGACAACATTAATGCTCCACCGGCCCACCGATCAATGCGCTAATACAGGCTTACGAGCGCTTATAACTGCGATGCGATGCGATGGACGCGCGCGTCAGTAACGCCACTGGACATCCATCAGGCCGAAGCTTCCGCGTCACCTCGCGTCGTGTGTCCGCGAATAATTCCACACGAAAACAAAACCAAAAAGCATCTATAAATCATCGAAATTAAAACACATCGCGCTAGTCAAACTAGCAGTGCGGGTTAATTCGCTGGACACGCCCACGCCGCTGCTTCCCGTGCCGTATGCAAATTTACCAACCGTACTATGGCGAGGGATAGGCTCATGAATATTAATGAGGTGACGCTACAGGTTGGTTACCAGGCAACGCTTGATTAATATTCATGCGCTAATCCTTCGCCGTAGTCGGATTCGTAATTGTTGGCTATGGTGCGTCATTAAATTAATGTTATAGTTTTTAATTATGTATTTATGAGGCAGGTTGCGTAGAACTATCGGGAACCTTAGTGTACTTGATTAGTAAATCAATATACTTGATAGTGAAATCCTGATTTGAAACAGGACACTGCGCATGCGCGAAAACATTGCGCTCCCACTATGGTCCTCGTGAGCCATCTTGTTGTCGATCCATATGCTACACCGATGATCATATATCATACTTCAGTGTGCACTGCATTATTACTCTTATTACAGACATGTTCAGTAATCAGCAAACAGATGTTCTCACTCAGAACTTTAGCTAACATTCTGGCAAGGGTTGCTCAACAAACGCTCATAACCTTAGTAGATTGTTCGCTCAAAGTTAGGCTATTATGGTTTAATAACGTTCTTTAATGTTCTTAAAACGTTATTTATATATTTTTCAGGGAACTTTAATTTTCTGAAATGTTTCAGTTGGACGTTAGAACGTTTTTTGAATGTTTCTACTTTGTTCAGAGAACATTCAAAAGTAATGTTCCCATAATGTTTGCAAAATTATATAAAAAAATAAATAATTAAATTGGACATTTTGAACGATCAGTTTCATCTGCATAGTGAGTTATTATTTTGTAACTCAATATTTGTTTAAACTTGATACTGGGAGATGTTTATATGAAAGCACGGTCTTTGTTTAGATGGACAAAATAAGAGAAAAACCAAGTAATATACGAAAGGAAGCTTTCTAGAAATAGTATTACATACAATATCTAAGTAAAGAAACACATTTATAAAGAGATCACATATTTACGCTTATATCCTCTCAGAATTACTGAACTTCATCACCCTGTATTGCCTACAAACACTTGGTCACATGCTGCTATCTGGAAACCAAGTCAATGTATTGCATTTCAAAATGACTGCATCAATATCTATATGTGTCATAATCAGAAAACGTCTGATGTATTCGTTCTGCAGCAGCAAAAGATGACGCTCACCTTCACATTTGAACCATGAAAAGCTGAGCTAGTTTCCTTGAGTCCTGGAGGAAACTGCAGCAAACTGAAGCCAAACACTTGGTTCGGTATCTCCTTTAT
Organism: Leuciscus leuciscus; assembly: GCF_965113295.1. Taxonomy (NCBI): domain Eukaryota; kingdom Metazoa; phylum Chordata; class Actinopteri; order Cypriniformes; family Leuciscidae; genus Leuciscus; species Leuciscus leuciscus. The sequence goes on along the minus strand of NC_138737.1, from coordinate 41,792,045 downwards.
TTGGAATTTTTTTTTTATTTGACATTGAAATATGTCTAACGCTGACTATGAGCTTTCTTGTGGATTCAGGAGTTTGGTTGATTTGGCAAAAAACCTCAAGAGTCATTGGCACTAAAACTAAAGAACTATTTAAAGTCCCCCTGTAGTCAGTGAGTGCTTCCCTAAACTCATCTTTCATCACCAGAATGACATATTTAAACACTTTGTCCTTCATAGCCTTAAAATATCTTGAATGTAACTCGACACCCTTGCCTCATTTAGTATGCGTGGTTCTATGAATATGCAAATTCACCCCACCTCCACTCACTCCCTCAGCTCAGAGATCCACTGGTTGACGATCACACGTTGATCTGATTGGTTACAAGGTAGTTTGTGACGTCAGAAACACCAGCGATTTCAAAGCGTGTGTTTGAGACTGTCTTTGGTTCACTGCAGTTTTAAGGAGGAAATACTCAGCAATGGAGTCGACTTATGAACTTACACATGGTTTGTCTTAAAGCAGATTAAAATCACTGTATAAACAACACTAAACACTGGATGTTCACCACAGCGGGACTTTAAAGCTAAGGTTCCCTCGTTAAAATACCAATTGACCACCACTGAAGAGCGGGTACTTGAGACTCGACTGGTTTTATAAAATGAAAATCAAAAACATTATTTAAAAAAATTATTTATAGTCATGTTTACAAAAACATGAAAAAATTATAAAGGTACTTAATATATCGGAGACATTTAATGTACTAGTAAACCATTATATCGTTGCCCTGCACTAATCGCATCCAAAATAAGTTTGTTTACATAATTTGTGTGTGTACTGTGTATAATTACTTTGTATTTATGAATTCACACACATGCATGTCTATATCTAAGAAATATTTTGTATCTAAACACATTTTTCTTAGATATATACATGCATGTGTGTGAATTTATAAATACAAAATATTTATACTCAGTACTCACACAAATTATGTATACAAACTTTAATTTTGCATGTGATTAATCGCTGCACAGCACTAATATATATATATATATCTCCACTTCTTAATGTACAGACTGGTCTCTTTACACAACACTGATGTCCTGGACAGTCTATGCACTGAGAGCACTTGCCAACTCTCAAAACATAAATAACCAACAATAAATTAAAGTCTTTGAACTCTAGATTAGCATCGCTACGAGTACAAAAGTACCTAGAGTTGTTTAAAACAAACCGGACAAGAGTTCACAATAACGGCAAGCTCCCCTGCGGCGCCAGGATGATCCCGAACACGTAGAAGAGTCCCATGAGCAGGTTTAGCTTGGCGGTTTTCTGCGGGATCTTAGCGTAACAGCGGCGGCGGAACTGCCGCTCCAGCGGGAAGGCCATGGGCAGCGTTAGCAGCGGGAGAGCCATGCTAATGCTGTAGCGTGTGGCTAGGATGCAGAACAGCAGGTAGGGCACGAACAGGAGCAGGTTGTAGATGATGTAGGAGAGCGTTGGTCCCACTAGGATGGCTAGCGTGACGATTCCCGCCTGCTTGTCCGAGTCCATGTCTCGGGTGTTGTTGCTGTGCAGGATGGCTTCGGTGTTGAGCGCTAGCGGCACGGCGTACACTAGCGGTAGCACTGACAGGTACCCCACCTGCACCGCGTGAGCGAACATCACCGCCAGAGGCCCGAAGGTGATGAGGATCACCACGTCTCCCAGAGCCACGTACTTCAGGCCGATGCCTAGAGGACACACACACGACACCGTGAGAACACTAGCATTGTGATTTGCAGTTACGTCTCATTTTCCCCCAAATATTATTAAATGTATGAGCAGTTCTGGGGATACAACTGAATACAAATTACATGAGATGAATGTAATCTATTTCGATTACACATTTAAAGGTGCAGTGTGTAAGTTTAGCGGCATCTAGTGGTGAGGTTGTGAACTGCACCCAACAGAAGTTACGGTGGCCGACAGGAAGTGATGTCGTCGTCTGAGACAGCAGAGAGTAGCCAGTTAAGCGGAGGATTCTTTACAAAGATAAATGAAGAAATTAGGTTTACTTAATTATTCAGTAAAACTGTTATTGTGAATATTATTGTGACTTGTTCATCATTGTGTCAGTGACTTTAGCTGAAGCTTCTTTACACGAAGAACAACATAGTGAGGAAACGTGTTTGTCCGCTCAGGGCCACCGTAGAAACATGTGGATGTAAGCGGACCCGCGGTGTGTGTAGAGAGAAACGCCTCATTCTAAGCTAATAAACAACACACAACGGTTCATTAAGTAAGGTCTTTATACACCACTGAAAACGCAGTTATGTTTATGATATTGCATTTCTGTCAACAGATCCTCCTAAATATTACACAATACACCTTTAAAGGCACACTATCAGGGTTCCCACACCTCGGTTAACTTCAAATTCAAGGACTTTCCAGGTCCAATACCCTCAAACTCAAGGACTTAATGTGGGGACACATTTCAAGTGAGAGCAAGGTTTCATCGTGTTTCCTTGTAAGACACATTGTTACAGTTTTGCACGCGTGAACGTCATGGCAACGTACAACACAAAGTACCTGACGCGGGAAACACTTAACGTAACGCGTAAGTAAGGGTTAATGCCCGACGAGGTGTCCATTATCAGGTATTAATGGACGACGGCGAGGCGTGAACCGTCCGACGCGCAGCGGAGTCCATTAATACCTGACAATGGACACCTCGAAGGGCATTAACCCGCTTATACCATGGTCACTTACGAAAGAAAGAAATATTTAATCAATTAATAATACTTTAATGTGTTTTAGAGTAAAAATCGTGAGGGTTTTTATTTATTAAGTCGATTTATTTATTTAATATCTCCCGTATACAGGCGTTGCCAAGCAACAGCGACCCGACCGCAGCAGTTGATCAGTGAGTTTGAGCCAGCGCAATCATTTAGAACTGTCATCAGGCAAATTGACGGGACGCCTTTCCTAGGTGTACATTATCACTTTTTAATGGACACCCTGCAGCCAATCAGAATCGAGTATTCACCCAGACCATGGTATAAATGTGTGTAACTAACGTAAATCAAGCAAGCTAGTGCGCATAGGCCACGAAGTGTTGGCGGAATAGGCCTAACACATTAGCGGACCGGAGGGGATAATATGGAATTTTTTACAGAAAACTTATTGCACAAAAAATAAATTCAAGCACTTTCAAGGACCTGTGTCTATGTGTGTTTACTTTCAAAAACTTTCCAAGGCCTTGAAATCTTTTTTTCATATTCACAAACTTTAGGATTTCAAGGAGCCGTGGGAACCCTACACTATGTCATTCTTTGCCACTAGAGGTCGTTTATCCAAAACAAAGGCACTGCGACTGGCGATTATCCTCCACGGACTGCTGATGTCATCAGTGAAAGAGGAACTGTAGTCGGATTACGAGTATTTTAAAGTGTGATGTAATATAATACGTTTTTAATTTTTGGAATCTGATTACTTAAAGGCAGGGTAGGCAGGTTTTTTCTAAAACACTTTTTACCAAATTTGTTTAAACTGTCTTTATATACCAATACATCATTAAAATGTAAGTACTCTGAAAAAGAGAGTATAAACATCGAGTGTCTGTAGTCCTCTCAGGGCGCAATAAACACAGCTACTTATGTCCATTCAGAACAAGTGAAAGGATTGGCTGGGCGACTGTCACTCTCCCTCGCTACCATGGCTACCACCCCCGCCGCTACAGGAGCCGCCCACATGCGCACCCGTTTGACTCGAGGAGGGGAAGAGGCACGGAAACCTAATAAAGTTAGGTATGTTATTACATGTGATTCTGACATGATGTCACTACGTGCACTGCGCTGGCAAACGCGTCCCCCAGCTGAGAGGTCGGCATCGCGCGCTCATGTGTTTAGGGGGCGTGGCTTTGGAAGAAGCCCAGAAGGGAGGGGGTGGGAGTGAATGGACATAAGTAGCTGTGGTTATTGCAGCCCTGAGAGGACTACAGACACTCAATGTTTATACTCTATTTTTCAGAGTACTTACATTTTAATTATGTATTGATATATAAAGACAGTTTAAACAAATTTGGGAAAAATCCTGCCTACCCTGCCTTTAATCCAGATTACATAATCAGTTCCTACCCAGCTGTGTGTATGCGTCATCTTTTATGTCAGATTCTGTCATCTAACCAAATTAAAATACTAAGGTGCCTTTTACACTACAGCGCTGTCAACTAAAGACTGAAAACGTTTTATGCGACGACGACGTTTCGGGCCTGAAATACTGAATTCATAGTGCAGTGATACCGTTATCATCTCTGAGTAAACCACACAAACGGAGATTTGTGAAAACGATGACATCATGTGTGTTACATGTTCAGTCTATAGGTTCTTCTTTACACAGTGACATCGCCACCTACTGGCCACTTTTAAGGTAGTTAACTAATGAACCTTATTGTAAGTGTTACCAAATGATGTACGATGCATGTACACAAACTCATTGGTGGCATGAACGCATTTACACAGCAATTACATACATGAGATTAAGGTCTGAAAAATAACATTTGTAGTATTGCAATATTAAAGTATTTCAAAATGAACATTGTAAATATGCAGCTAAACCTGCCAGTAGGAGGCGCCAGTCAGTCTCAAGCCTGAAGTATGCTGCATTGTTTATGCGTACACTAGAGTATATACATTTTACATTTTGAAGTTGCATCTCTTAACATTAGTTAATGCACTGAACTATAATGAATGATCAAGGTATAATTAATATTTAAAAAGTACAGTGCTTATATTTTTAGTATTTGCAGTATTTTGTGTGTTATGTGTGTTTGATTAGTCAGTTATCGTCCAGTGCGTCCAGCCTTGTGTTTCTGTGCTGGGAAGAATCCAGCTGTCGATCGCCTTATGAGCTCTTTATCACTCTCCTCTGATAACAGCTCGACATGTTCACATCATATCCTCAGGGTAAAGGGTTAGTTCACCCAAACATGAAAATTAGCCCATGATTTACTCACACTGAAGTCATCATACGTGTGATATTCTTCTTTCAGACGAACACAATCAGAATTATATTGAAAAAGTGTCCTGGCTCTTCCAAGCTTTGACCTTTATTAACCAAGCTCTATATTTTCAACATTTATTTTTCCAAACTCAGAAGATCTTTATTAACCCTGTGGAGCACTATATGATGGATAAATGCACTTATGATGGACGGATGCACTTTTATGATGAATAGATGAACTTTTATGATGAATAGATGCACTTTTATGATGGACGGATGCACTTTTATGATGGATAGATGAACTTTTATGATGGACAGATGCACTTTTATGATGAATAGATGCACTTTTATGATGAATAGATGCACTTTTATGATGAATAGATGCACTTTTATGATGGATAGATGAACTTTTATGATGGACGGATGCACTTTTATGATGGATAGATGAACTTTTATGATGGACGGATGCACTTTTATGATGCATAGATGCACTTTTATGATGGACGGATGCACTTTTATGATGGACGGATGCACTTTTATGATGGATAGATGCACTTTTATGATGGATAGACGGACTTTTATAATGGATAGATGCACTTTTATGACGGATAGATGCACTTTTATGATGGATAGATGCACTTTTATGATGGATAGATGCACTTTTATGATGATAGATGCACTTTTATGATGGATGGATGCACTTTTATGATGGACGGATGCACTTTTATGATGGACGGATGCACTTTTATGATGATAGATGCACTTTTATGATGGATAGACGCACTTTTATGATGGATAGACGCACTTTTATGATGGATAGATGCACTTTTATGATGGATAGATGCACTTTTATGATGGATAGATGCACTTTTATGATGGATAGATGCACTTTTATGATGGACGGATGCACTTTTATGATGGATGGATGAACTTTTATGATGGACGGATGCACTTTTATGATGGACGGATGCACTTTTATGATGGACGGATGCACTTTTATGATGGACGGATGCACTTTTATGATGGATAGACGGACTTTTATAATGGATAGATGCACTTTTATGACGGATAGATGCACTTTTATGATGGATAGATGCACTTTTATGATGGATAGATGCACTTTTATGATGGATAGATGCACTTTTATGATGATAGATGCACTTTTATGATGGATGGATGCACTTTTTTGATGGACGGATGCACTTTTATGATGATAGATGCACTTTTATGATGGATAGATGCACTTTTTATGATGATAGATGCACTTTTATGATGGATAGATGCACTTTTATGATGGACAGATGCACTTTTATGATGGACGGATGCACTTTTATGATGGACGGATGCACTTTTATGATGATAGATGCACTTTTATGATGGATAGACGCACTTTTATGATGGATAGATGCACTTTTATGATGGATAGACACACTTTTATAATGGATAGATGCACTTTTATGATGGACAGATGCACTTTTATGATGGATAGACGCACTTTTATGATGGATAGATGCACTTTTATGATGGATAGACGCACTTTTATGATGGATAGATGCACTTTTATGATGGATAGACACACTTTTATAATGGATAGATGCACTTTTATGATGATAGATGCACTTTTATGATGGATAGACGCACTTTTATGATGGATAGATGCACTTTTATGATGGATAGACACACTTTTATAATGGATAGATGCACTTTTATGACGGATAGATGCACTTTTATCATGGATAGATGCACTTTTATGACGGATAGATGCACTTTTATCATGGATTGATGCACTTTTATCATGGATAGATGCACTTTTATGGACTTTAAAAAAAATGGTGCCCATTCACTGCCATTATAAAGCTTGGAAGATCCAGGACATTTTTTAATATAACTCTGATTGTATTCGTCTGAAAGAAGAATGTCATATACACCTAGGATGACTTCAGGGTGAGTAAATCATGGGCTAATTTAAATTTTTGGGTGAACTATCCCTTTAAGAGTGTGCATGTAAACGTGTTCACTGTGACTGTAAGACCCAGTCATAACCCAAACATATTCACCTCCAGTACTTTTTGGTCTATATAGCTTATTTTGCCCATCTTGACAATTTTTTAAGACCCAGTCATAACCCTGCATATTCACCTCCAGTGTATAGGAAAGAGCTGGACAGTCCCCCGAAGTAGATGAGCGCCAGATGCTCGAGTCTGAGTGAGGACAGGCAGAAGAGCAGTGTTGCACACAGACACCCGGCGGAGTAAAGCACCGCCCCGAACATCACCACGTCCTGCGGCTTCAGGATCTGGTCCACCAGAGTCCGGTCGTCGCTCTTCTTGTGATCGATGCCCTTGGAGAAGTCGTAGTAGGTGTTGACCAGGTTCCCGGCGCCGTGGACCAGCAGCACGGCCACGGCACACACCAGCAGAACCAGCAGGTCCACGGACCCCTCCAGCTTGTAGGCCAGCGCGCTGCCGAGGGCCACCGGTGTTAGCGAGGCGCTGAAGCTCCAGGGACGCAGCGCTAACACGTACGCCGCGCACTTGCCCTGCACACCCCTCACGCCACGGGCCCGACCCGCTCCAGAACACCCTGACCCGTTCAGGCCGTTCGACCCCGAGAGAACACAGCTCTCAGCGCTCGCCTGCTTCATGGCGGATCAGTCTAGCAGCGCTTCAGAGAGAGGAGACGAGCTGTCGACACACACACACACACACACACACACATCATTACAACATCACCGGCAGACATTCATTAACTTATATTATTACAGCTCTTGACAAAAGCATATTAAAAACACCACATAGACACATAAACAACATTATTACACGGCTCTGGAATGCTTGATTCTGATTGGTTAATCGTGCATCCAGCGGTTTAACAACTGAACACAGAAACACAGGCTCATCCGGGTCACTGACGTCAGCAGCGCTATACGCTCGCTAGAACGGGTTTTCCTCGCCGAAGTTTTACGTTTGGTGGGTTAATAAAATATTAAATATTATCATCATTAATAAAGTTTATTTTGAGAGTATCGGGAGATCAACTGTAACGGTATCGTGACTCTGATTGGTGGAATTTCCTGCACAGCATCATGGGTAATGTAGTTTTTCCACCACAAATTCAACTTAAATCAACTTAAAACTTAAAAGGGCAATGCTAGGGTATTATAACACAAAATATAGTTATAAATGTACTTTTTAAAATTTATTAATATGATTTATGATATTAATTACTGTGGAAATGCCATGTGAAAAACATATGCCCTTCAAAAACACAAGGACACTAACAAAAACCTGCCAAAATCCCATGTTTTTATGATCATAAATTAAATGATCCAGTAAATCTTCATACTTTTCTCAGTACTGGTTACACCGTGTGTTTCTGGACAGTAATGCCATATTTTGGGTAGAAAATATATGTCAATATTTCCAGATTTACACATGACTTCATGTATTATTAGTAGTAACAGTTAGTAGTTATGAAAGGGCTCCCTCGCAAAGGGAGAATCATATTTAGGGGTTCGTTTAATCAAACCCACTGTAGTAAAGTATGATCATGTAAGAGAGCATTAATTAAAGAGCCTTAATCAGCTCACCTGTTGATCTGCTCATTAACATCAGATCACGTGTCCATACAAACACACTCATCCGTGTGTCACACACAATACGCGTTTCTTTCTCTAGTGTTTCATCACTGATTATGATGATTATGATAGTGGTCCGGCTGCTAAAGGCTAATGCTAGTTTGAGAGATTATTAGAGATTATCAAAGTGTCCGTCAGGATCGTAACGTTACCTGCTCCACACACACACACACACTCTTCAGCAGAGCCGCTCACGCATCGTGCCGTGGGTTCAGGGGTCAATCCCCGCAGGGTCCGAGCAGGAGCGTGACAGTCTAGTGATGATTTAATCGACATTAGCAACATTAACCGACTCACACATCGCCATTTCCGTCCAACACCTCAGAGTGCAGCGCGTGTAAGACAGTCCGGGCGGAAACACGGCAGAGCATTAATCGTTCCGCCCGACTAATCGTTCCGCCTGAGACAGAGGTTCTCGGTTTTCAAAGCGGGTTCAAACTATTTTTTACAGTCTATGGTTCAAAGTCAAATTGTGTAAAATGCAAAAAATAAATATTTAACAAATATATTCAAATTAATTAATTAAAATTAAATAACAATCGGATATAAATAAATGATAATATGTAGATTAATTTAGATTAGATAAGGTATGTGTAAAAAGTAAAAAATTTATATAAAAGTAATTCATTAAAATTAAATAACAATCGGATATAAATAAATTATAAGATGTAGATTAATATAGATTAGATAAGGAATCAAAAGTAAAAGTGAATAAAAAATAATATAAAAACTGTGTAAACTATACAAAAATGTATTTACAAATGAAGACTTCAGGTGCAAAAGTCTGTCTAACGTGTTTCTTCAATATTAACATTTTCATCAGGCTCCTGTGTGTATAGGTGTCTTCCTCAGTACCGACATTTCTGAATGGGCTGAGGCTGAGATTTAGTGAGATTAGGTGAAAGTATTTGATGAGCGTTCACTATGTGCGGAGATTCACTCAGTATTATTATCTCATTTTGACATAAGTGGCTTTTAGAGGCTTTTGCATCAGAGCTCTTCATATATAAATAATATGCTACAGTTAACAGTACAGTACTATAATTTACACAATCCACTTTAAGTAATTTCCCCCATTTGCGTGTTGCCCTTTCTCCCATTCATAAGTAATAAGAATGAATGTCTTTCTATAAACGCTGCGTCCGAAATCGAATTATTGCCTAATCAGTGTGCAGAAACCAGTACGCCCACTGAGAAGTCTGTCCCAATTCAGTATTCTACAAAACAGAAGGAGAAAAGTCTCCGGATGATCTACTTCTTCCGGTGAGATCCTGAAGTGTGGATGGACACTTTACTCTCCCATGAGGCCACAGGAGAGGATATATGAATGGCAGTGAAGCGACGCAACTGATGCTGGTTGTTACATTAATGAGTGTCTGTTATTTTAAATGATTGGGGGAAAAAAAAGAAAAAAAAAGCATAGAGATCCTGTAACATGCAGATAAAGACATTTTGGAGACAATAAACACAACTGCAAAAAGCAATAATAAAACAAAAAAAACCTGATCCTTTTTGAACGGTGGCGTTTAAAGTTCAGATTCAGATGCAGTGTGTACTCAGATTCTCAGCTGAAGCCTTTAGTAGAGCAGGACAAGTCTCTATCGTAACTGAGCATCACGATTATGTTGTTTCAAACTGATCACAATTCTTCAGCGATTCTGAATAGACAAGTAAAGAAAATAACATCTTATGAAATAATGTGGGTGCATCTATTTAAAATGTTTGAGTGAATTATTCAGTGACTCCCTTATAAAGTCTTCACTGGTTTCATTACTGGATGAATCAGTGTTTCTGAATGAATCTCTTGAGTGAATGATTCAATGACAAACACATATTTGAACAGTCTCCTGTCGCCACCTACTGGTGTAACGATGTAATCACTACAATCTTTATTTGAAGCATCAAGTTACTTTTAAAAGCTGATTTGCTGTATTGTGATCTCTACTGTAGACATCAGTGTTTATATCTGAACTATAATCTTTTCTCCCAGCACTTCTGTGATAATCTGAGGGATTGATAGGCAGAAATAATGATGCTGTGATGTTGTAAAGACTGTTAGTGAATCTACAGGATTGCTGTCGGTATCATCCCTGCAACATGATGTGGAACTTAAGCAGACTCAAAAAAGATAAAGTCCGAGCCAAATGCCAGCCGGGTGTTTCGTGAGGCCCGGTTCTGTTCGGCCACAGAGGAACACCGCCTGGAATCACACATTCGGGAAGCTTTTCAAGCCCTGTTTATCCCGTCGGCTCATGCTGGAGACCGCAGAGCTCTTGGCCATGTGCCGTACAGATGATGCCCTGAGCTGTTTGTCACTGAAGATAAACATGAGTATGAGGGGCTGTGGGCAGACCGTGGGCAGACTGGGGCCAGAAGAGTCTGTGGTCGGACAAACATGTGCTAGTGGTTTCTGTCCTGAACCAGTTTAGGTGGAGGAGGACAGACAGACACGTTTATCCTCACTAACCCTTCGCATGTGGGGCACAAATGACCGAAGTTTTTTTTATTATTATTTCAATGAAATGAATGTACTATATTTTAGTTCGACAATGTTTTTTTATTTAATATTTTGTATTTTTAGGGGATTTTATGGTCCTAAATTATAAATACACTGAATCCATTTATTCACGTTTTGAGCGACAGACCTTAAAAAATTTAATTTCCAAATTAAACTTTGGTAAATCTTGAATGCTTTAGAGCGACAGACTGAAGGTTGATCTCAAAGACGACACTTGGCAGATTATTGCTGAAGTGAAAAAAAGTTACAGAATTTTACATTTATTGTTATTAAAAAATTCACAAAATTGCAATAAAAATGTTTCACATGAAATATATTTTCAAAACACATTTTACTATAAAGCTGCAAGAAAATCAAAGCCATAATCTGACTGAAAGCTAATTTTTTGTGATATCAAGCTCAAATTTAAATTGAATGAAAATTAAATTTCGTCTCCCATTCATTTCCAATGCGCTCATTTTTGACCCCGAGGAGCACAAGTGTGACTAATTTTCAGGACCATTAAACCTATTCAAATGTGTCCATGATTTGTGTGTGTGTGTGTGTGTGTGTGTGTGTGTGTGTGTGTGTGTGTGTGTGTGTGTGTGTGTGTGTGTGTGTGTGTGTGTGTGTGTGTGTGTGTGTGTGTGTGTGTGTGTGTGTGTGTGTGTGTGTGTGTGTGTGTGTGTGTGTGTGTGTTTACAGGACTCACTGGAATCTGCTCATAACTTTGCATTAAATCAGTTGTTGAAAGCAAGGGCTCGGCAGAAGAGAAACTATTCTTCACAGTCTATGGTGACTAAGGGTTGTGAATACGTTATTAATGAATGTTCTCTGACTGTTAAAAAAATTACTATACAAACATTAATGAAAAATTCCATTTTGCAGACATTAAAGTAATGTTCTCTGCACAAACTAAATCATTTCAGGAACAAACACTCTATGAACGATGTAGAAATGTTTTGTGCTTATGGTTTTATTAAAGACCAGATAACTTTGAACGACCGTTCTATTAACGTTACTGGAAGAATGTTTGTTCATAACTTTGGGAGAACATTCCCTGTTGGCCTGATTCACACCTTAATAATCTGTTTGTATATTGTATGTATTTAACGCTCATCCTTCACTCGCACTTTGTAACACATCTTTCCCTCACGGGTCAAAATGACCCGAAGCCCTAAAATTATACTTCATTTTATTTTTTTGTCCAGAAAGCTTTTTTTTTTTTTTTTTTTTGATAATACTTGTTCTATTTTTTAATGCAATGTTTGTTTGTTTTTGTGTGGAGATTTTGTGTTATTTTTTTTAATTGACCTTTAAACTACTAGATTTGATCAATGGCCTACATAATAAAATAATAGTAAGCATATTCCTCACATTCTTTCAACTTAAATTCAAAATAACTCACATTTTCATACATTAACTTTTTAATCCAGCTCAAAATGTCTTGTATTGGGAGTCTTTGCGGACCTCTTGTGGAAATATAATAATATAAGATGATATTTCATGACTCTAGATGTTCTTATAGCTCTATGGAGTAAATGAGCTGTTTCTCTGGGTCCTAAAGTCAGTTTTTCTTCAGTGTGTGTTCAGATACACATGTAGACATTATACAATCATTTTTTGGTAAAGTTTTAGCATATTTAGTTTGAATTTTGAGCATTTTAGGTTTTTCTATGTGAACTGAAGCATTCCTCACATTCCATTCATTCCTGAGGGGGTCAAATTGACCCGAGAGGGAAGGATTTGTTACTTTTTAAAATTTCAACCACAAATCTCCTCGAATCAATTATTTTTCGTGTGTATTCGTGGTTCAAGTGCGACAAAAGTCCTAGACTCTTGCAATTTTAATAAAAAAGAATTTCGGGTCAAAATGACCCGAGGGAGGCTGGTTAATCAATCAATGTAATTCCTAAAAGCTAAACCAAAAAAAACTGATTGCCGATTGTTTAGTTATGATAGCAGAACGGAACGGCCTGTTCGTGGTTGTTTGTACATGAAATGAATAGCTATTAGGCTACTTGTATTTTAAGTGCAAGAATGATGCAAAATCAGGAGGCAAAATCAAAAGCAGCTGTCTCTTGAAAGATGATTAATCCTCCAAAAATGACAATGAAACAGCAAGTGTGGTAAAAGCAGCATTGATTGCATTACAATGTGTGCAGCTGTGAAGCAGTCAGTGTGTTTCTCCATCTGAGCTCAGTCTCTGCTGAACGCTGAACACTGACGGAGAACACACGCTGTCTGTCGGGAACCCAATGGCAAGACAAATAACCAACGGGAGTAATAATAAATGGTGAGGTTTGATACGTCTTTGTTAAGGGCAAATATTTGGACGTTGACGTCGCGAAGATGGTGCGTGAAGTTCATGGAAAGCTCGAAGGGCTTGTTCTGCTGGCGCTGGCCGGGCTCGGGCTCTTCATGCATGAAGTCACGGCTTTGCCTGCCTGGAGATTTGAGGTATGTCATTAGTTTTTCATCAGGACTAATCATATTTCAGCATACCTCTTCTTCCTTGCATAACTCTAGACGCGCGTCAAAGCGGCGTCACGCGCGTGAAGTGATAGCCATTGATACGCTCGAGTTATACAACTAGAAGTCGTCTGGACGCGTCCTTGCGTTCATTAAAACGCGGCGGAATGGGACAGAACGCAACGCAGGGGATCTGAGACGCGGTGAACTGCTTTTAACTTGACGCGTCGCCTTTAAAACGCAACGCTCATGACATGAGACGCGACGCAATGACCAGCGACGTGTGTCTGGCGCATAAGAACAGAGCAGATGAAAGACTGATATCACTGACGGACTTTTGCAGGCATTACCGTTACCTTTCATCTGCATTTTCATTCTTATTTATGTGTTTTTTCGCTACATTTAATTTATGTTTTTATTTTTTGTTCACTTTTGCTTTTACGCTCTGACATTTTGGAGGATGCATCTTTGGCATTTCCAAAAAGAAAAGGAAAAAAAAAAGAAAAGAAAAGAACAAAAAAATAATAATAGTACATTTGTGGGGTTTTCAGGTTCGTACACTTTGAAGGATCTATGCCAGTGTACTCTTAAAAAAAAACAAAAAAAACAACAACACACTTTGGTAACACTTTATTTTACAGTGTCCTTGTTACATTATGTTACATGTTCTTACCATAGTAATAACAGTAAATTATGCATAAATAATTACATGCAACTAACCCTCAACCAAATCCTTATCCTACCCTAAGCTTATAGAAAGTACATGTAGTTAATTAATATTACTCAGTACTTAAATATATAATTACACTGTAACAATGACACCTTAAAATAAAGTGTAACCAACACTTTTAGCATATTTAAAATCTACCGTTGTTCTCAATTTTCTTTCAAGATAATAATCAGCATGAAAGGGAAGTTTTACGCTAGTCTTTTCTTCTCTATTGTGTCCTATATCCGAGTGAAATGCTTCAGGAACAAGAACAAATGTGGGCGGGGCTTGATTGTGTCTGTGGGGAATTGATTGGATGGTTGTGGTTTGCTATTGGCTGATCTCATGTGAGTGACAGGTTGCCTCATCATCAGAGAAGAGAGGAGATGCTGGAAAGAAGGGGAAGTTATTCTTCACGATGACAGGTTGCTTGGAGGCACATGAAGCTCTGGAAATATGGCCACTCTCTGAAAACATTTCTGCTGAGCCATAAATGCCATGAGAGTAATTAGACTAAACATTTTTCAAAATATTTAGACCTTGTGATGCTTAATCAAAATGTCACTGGATCTTCCAGTGAAGCGTCAGTCTTCTCTCCGGCCGGCGGTGATGTATTTGCAGGATTCTGCAATCATTCAGTGCTCTTAAGCCCCGCCCCTTAAGCGCACGCTCATTTGCATAATCTTTTGAGTGACACACCAATCGTCTCAACATCCAATCAACAACTGATGCACAGAACCAAGCCCCGCCAATGCATTTTCTAAGTTTCACTTGGATGTATATTACAATGTTTCCATGTCATCCCGACTTTAAAGTGTAATTTTAGGCATTTGTATGGTATTTGCTACAAATACGAAAAGACGGGACAGAAACCTGATTTCAGTCGATCTAAATAGCTCAGACATGATGCAAGAACAATCCCTTATAGATGTCACTGACCTCATGCAGTCTTGGCACTTCTTAAACGTTTGTGCAATATTGATTGTAGAAGGAAGGAATGCTTGCAGTCACACAATCTATCTTTCTTCCATCCTGAAATAATATTTGGATTGGCAAGGGTCTTATGAATTAGCTTCTGTCAGGACGGTTTACTCACCTGTGTGTTATTGACCCCTCGACTGTCTCTGGGATTTTAACCCTTGCATTTCTTGTCGTCCAAGGATTTACATCCTGACTGGTTTCTGGAAGTTTAAACTGTGATTTGTGTGTTTGTGTTGCTGTTTGCTTTTGGATTATTACTACACTTCCTCAATAAATCTGTATCCCATGCACATATCAGACCTTTCTATTTCACAGAAGACTTTTCTGGATCTAGCTCTGATATACATCTTCCTGCTCTTGACTTGAATAGAGCTCAACTGAACTCCTATTCGCTCACAAGGCCATATATAAGGAATTCAATTGAGTTCTCTTTTACGTCTTCTTGCGCTTGAACTGACAAATACACCCCAAATTATGTCAAAATATCCCTCGTAAAGATACTGACTGTCCCACAGCGCGGGTATAAACAGGAAGCGAGCGCACGCACACATTGTTTTTCGCTGAGGAGCCGAGCTTTCTGTTTGACTACAGAATCTACAAGACTTAATAGCGTTGAAGACTCTCTTTCAGTGTTGATTTGACGCCGCGATCAGCGAGTGGCCGCAAGCTTAAGCTCACTCAACTTCTGTTTTCACAGCAAGCTTATTTCTGTGTCGGTATTGGTGGGCGTTTTCACTGATAGTGTTTACAGCACTGTATCCCCTGGGTGTCTCAGCACTGGGAGAGTAGTGGAAAGAGTATCGTTTTTTTCTTGTCTTTCTTCTTTTCTTCAAAAAAAGAGCAACACAAGCATGACCCTGCGTCCTTTTCAGGATGTCATTCCACTTGTGCGTTTCTGGGTTTGGTTGTTCCCTGGCGCCAGCAGACGGCCACTATAGTTGCTTCTCATGTTTGGGCATTCAGCGTGCTGAGGCAGCTTTTGTGGATAGTTCATGTTCCCATTGCGGGAATATGACTATGACCGCGTTGAGATCGAGACTCGCTTACCTCAAGGGAGGTGCAGTCCCCTCGCCTATGCCCCGATCTAGTGTCTATTCTGCCCCGCAGAATAGGCCTACTTTGAGGATTACCGTGAGGGCTTCCCCACCGAGGCAATCTCCGTGGGCGCCTCACAAACACGGCCGCCGTTGGAGCCCCCAAAAGAACGTTATTCATCCTTCTCAGGAACGACTAGCCATGGAGGCCAGCAGAAGGGAAAGGCTGTCTCCAAGCAGAGGATGGCCCACTAGATAGTGGATGCCATTGCCTTGGCTTACGAAGCCCAACCCTCTGCCCGCCCGGGTTGAAAGCCCTCTCCACTAGGGATGTCGCTTCTTCTTGGGCGCTGGCACACCGCGCCTCGCTGACAGACATCTGTAGAGCTGCGGGCTGGGTGACACCTAAGGCTATGTTCACACTTAGCGTCTTTTTTGACAAGAAAAAGTTGACAACGGCGTTTTTTTAGCAAAAAAAAACGCTGGCAGCGTTCGGTTACAAATAGCAGCCGAGCGCGTCTTTTGTGGCTGGCGCATATACTGACGCGTCTTGACCATGCGTCAACATACGACGAAAAGGGTACCCCCATAACGTCCATATATGACGATTCGGGTTATGGGTAGGTTTAGGTATGCGTTAGGGTACCGCTAGGAGGCGCTGCTGGTGCGCTTCTGTCTGCGTCTCATATTGACGTTAAAGGGGTACCCTTTTCGTCGTATGTTGACGCATGGTCAAGACGCGTAAGTATATGACGTTTCGGGGTGAGACCGGGCTGCTATAACAAGAGCTGCAACAGTAGCCTAGTGCTGTGTGATGCAAAAAATGTAGAGAAAGAGAAAGTTGGCTCTTGCGTTGGCTTTTGAAGTTACCGGGGAGGAGAATGTCGGTTCACAAAGACGTTTGTGGGTGCACGACAGACAGTTGTTCTTGGTGTTATGGAAACGACAGGTCTCGCTACTCGCTTGTCATTGGTCAGCTGTCAAAAAGGCGCTTGACGTAGGGCGTTCTTTTCAGAAAAGTTGAACTTTTTTCAACTTAAAAAGACGCTCTGAGCTGCAGAAAAAAACGCCGGCGGTGGCGTCTAAAAAAGCGCTCAGGACTTTTTTGAAAAAACGGTTTACTCCATAGGGTTATAATGTAGAACAGACGCTGGCAGTTTGAAAAAAGACGCTAAGTGTGAACATAGCCTAACACGTTCGCTAGGTTTTATAGCCTACGTGTTGAGCCGGTTTCTTCCTGTGTGCTCGCTTCAACCAACCGGTAACACCGAAGTTCCCGCTCTAGTGTCGGCTTGCTGCGCCACTCCCTTCCTCTGGAACTGACACATGTCCCTTCGGCAGTCGGACGTTGCGGAGCGTCCGACGCCAGGCCTAGTGCTCGTATGCTTTGTATAACCTGTACTACGCTGGGTTCCATATGCGGTGATCCCATATGCGTATTCTTCCACGACCAGCTCCCTGCGGTGAGCCTGTGTCTTCCCTTGGCAGAGTCCGCTCTGCTGTCACTGTCCGGTGTAGTCTCCCCCTTCTCAGGCTGGATCCACCCCAGTGACATTCCATATGTTGCACTGCCCCTAACCGGCCAGTCCATATGTGTATTCTCCACATGGTACCTCCCTTCGGGCAGGATGTGGCTTCCGCAACGTCCCTCTCCCCTGGAAAGGCACGCTTTCCTAGTGTTATCCAAGAGTTCCTCTGTGTGGGGTATAACAGAACAGCTGTTGAACTCCTCTACACAGGTCTTCCGCCCCAGCCAGTTGGGGATCTGAGAGTCTTGCGTAGGGCGCTGGATGTGGCAGCAACCGTGGCGTTTTCCAAGGGATCCCAATTACGTTGTCACATCGACGTTACGTCGAACGTGAGCGACTGAAAGGGAAAGTCTCGGTTACTGATGTAACCCTCGTTCCCTGAAGGAGGGAACGGGAGACATAATGTCCCGTCGCCACAGTTGCTGGCCTTCACAATCTCGGCTCCTCAGCGAAAAACAACGTGAATCACGCACGCCAATGTTCATTGGCTTGTTCTGTAGACACTCGAAGTTGATAGGGCTCCCTGAAGTGATCCCAATTATGTTGTCACGTCGACGTTACGTCTCCTGTTCCCTTCTTCAGGGAACGAGGGTTACATCAGTAACCGAGACGTTTTTGCTGATAGGTTTGTGAAAACCATTGGCAAGTTTCTCATGTACAGGTAATTGCTTTTTATAGGCTGCTGATTTTTGTTAAATCAGCTGTGAACAAAATATTTTGCAAAAAGACACAGTATAAAAAGATCTGTTATCTAAACGTTTGACTTTTTAAAGAAGACTTTTGCTCAAGCTAAAACCAAGAGTGTTATTTGATTATAGCTAAATATATGACTTCTAATGAATCCAAGAGTTTACTAGGCCTATATTTTAAAGCTGAAAGTAGCAAGAGCTAAATTGTAGACAAATTTTGTCTGCTATATGCAGTTCAAAGTAAAATAAATTGTGAATATTTACTAGTTTTTAAATTTCACTTAATTCTGTTCAATATTACTGTACTGTTCAATAATGCTATAAACAATCAGTCTGTGATGGGTTTGCCATCAAAAGCATTATTCTCCATGACATCTGGCCCACATCTCCCACATTTGTCTGGCCCAAATACGGCATAGAATGACTGCGATGTCTCAACCTGTGTTACCCCTTTTCCACCAAGGCAGAGCTGGTGCTGGTTCGGAGCCAGAGCCTAGTTTCAAATCGGTTCTTTGTTTTTCCACCGCCAAAGCACCAGCTCTGAACCTGGAAAAGTGGTTCTTAAGTAGCACCAAATCATTGTAGGGTCTAGAACGGAGCCAAGAAAGAACCGCTTGCGTCAGAGGCTGGGGGCGGGGTTACCGTGGCCAACAAGACTGAAGAGAAACTTGTGACCGCCATTTTTAAATAGCAGCTAGTCGAGCTAATAGCAGCTCGATTATAATATCCGTCTATGTAAGTTACGGTGAGCTGCACGAACGCGTTGGATTCGCCGTGTTTGGATGCCGATTTATTTTCGCGAACCCATGAGCATCCATAGTAACGCAACGTCTATTATTGTTGATGCCTTGTTTGAGATGCATCGGAGCAGCGTGGACCGATCAGAGCTGCGGGAGTGTTTGGAGATCATACGACTCCTTGTGCTTTTTGATCGCTTTCGCAGTGCTTTGATTTCATGTGCTGATCGTTCTGTGAGAAGCCGATGCATCTCGAACAAGTCTGGTGTGTTTGTGTTTGGCGCTGCCGCACTAGCGTTGCTGGGCAACATGATACGTATGCAGTGACGTAAGATATAGCTCTGTTGTGGCTCTCTGGCCGGTGGAAACGCAAACCGGTTCTTAGTAAGCTCGTCAGTCGAACCAACTCCGAACTGGCAATAGCTCTAGCTCTGAACCAGCACCCGGTTCTTGCTGGTGGAAAAGGGGTATGTGTGGCTGACAATAGCATACATATCCGGGCCTCATCCGGGCCAACTATGGCACATATGGCAAAAGTTACATGGGCCACATCTGGCCCACACACAGCAAGCCACAACACACACTAAAACCGGCTTGATGTGTGAGGACCAGATGTGGCCCATGTAACTTTTGACGCTGCCAGAACTGTGCCATATGTGCCATAGTTGGCCCGCATGAGGCCCGGATATGTATGCCAGTCACATGGGTAAATTTTTTTTTAATTGAGATTTATACATCACATGAAAGCTGAATAAATAAGCTTTTCATTGATGTATGGTTTAGTAGGATAGTATAAAAATCTGGAAACTGAAAATCTGGAATCTGAGGGTGCAAAAAATTTGAAACATTGAGAAAATCTCCTTTAAAGGTCCCATGACATGAAATTTCCACTTTCTGAGGTTTTTTGACATTAATATGAGTTCCCCTAGCCTATATATGGTCCCCAAGTTTCTAAAAATTTTAATCGGTGTAAATCGAGCTTTTGCTATTTTTCTCTGCCTTTGAGAAAATGGAAGCTCAACCGGGCTGATCTTGAATCTCCTCCTTATGACGTCATAAGGAGAAATGTTACCTCCCCTTTCTCTGCTTTGCCCGCCCAGAGAATAGTTCTCACCCATGAGAAAATGAGCTAGGAAGTAGAACGCGTGCGCGCAATTTTAGTTTGTCCACGAGAGAAATCATGGCTTTTGAGCGAGCGAAGCATAATAATTGCTCAATAATTGGATGTACAAATGAACATCGAATGGTCAATACAGAGCTGGGCTTGCTGAACGTCGGACAAGTAAGTCAACAAATTATATAAGTGTGTTGCTTTACTGTTTATGGTTACCTAGCTTCTTACACGTAGAATATGGCTTACCTAGCTTCTTACACGTAGAATATGGCTGTCACATTAGCTATGCAGTTACTTGCGCTAATGTAAAGGTAGACAGCATCAAGTTACACATACTGTAACGCGAGTGTTGTACATTTCTTTGTTATTTGGATAACCGTTTTCCTGTTGGTTATATGGCGCGCGCGATATCCGCATTTCAAGATCGCAGAGCTTGATGTAATTGTAATAAGATAAATTACAGACGTTACAGATCTCTCATGAAAAGGCAACAGTAGGTTCGCGTTAGCTACATGATGATAACTGTAAACCATCCGAATAAAGTACCGTATCCAGACATAATATTTTAAACTAACCATTCGGAAACGTCCTGCTGGAGCCGCTGAGTTGCAACAACTTCATCCATTGCTTCTCCATCTGGATCAGATTCTGGGTCAAACTGAAATGCTTGAACGACTGCGTGTCTTCGTGCCATTGCAATATATCCAACATAAACATGCATGGTACCGTTGCGCAAGATGGTCAAGGCCACACCCACCCTCCACCTTGTGCCGCCTTTCTCCTCCTCATTAGTATTTAAAGCTACAGACACCGAAACGGCCCGTCTGAAGGAAGCTCATTCTGGGACTGGCTTGTAGTGGCTATAATTCTGCACCGAGGCTGAATTTTTGGAAAGAGATTTCAGATACAGTACTAAGGACCACTAAGGACTATATTAAAGCCTACAAAAAGTAGCATGTCATGGGACCTTTAAAGTTGTGCATTTATGTTCACGATTGTGCTGCATTCACTCACAAAATATTTACGGTAGGAAATTTACAAATTATCTTCATGGAACACGACCTTTACTTAATATCCTAATGATCTTTGGCATAAAAGAAAAATCGATCATTTTGGTCCATACAATGTATTGTTGGCTATTGCCACAGATAAACCCGTGCGACTCGAGACTGGTGACGTGATCCAGGGTCACATTTAGCAAATGAAATCCACAGCAGTAGTGCCGCCCCACAATAGTTGAGTTGACTAACCGTTAGTCAGTAGAAGAGGTTTGGTCGACCAAACTTTTATCAGTCGGTTAGTCGCAGAAAAAAAAAACTCCAAAGGAAGTGGCGAAATCACACAGTCCGTGAGGGACAGATCGTTAACAGCGAATCCAACATTCGTCTATCATTCATCGACTTCAAAGTCCGCTCGTTCTAATGTTGACCTTGATGATTGTGTGCTATTATTTAGCACATATTCAGGTGTTTGTGTGGAGAGTGTGTTTACTGCATGACATACCGTCGCCGGTTTATCGCTGCATTTATCCTAAAATGCTCCATCACTTTTGCTCATACAGATAAGAGTAATGCAAACTGTAAAGGGTCTACTTTTATTTCTGTAAACTCACAATAACAGCAAAACATTGTGCTTTTGTAAAGTAATGAAAACAGTCAGGATGCACTTTCTGCCGTCTCAGTCTCAGTGAACTCGATCACGTCACAGAAATGAACCGAAACTCAGCGTACACTTTCCTCACAGACATCAGAAATATATCTAGCCTATAGAAACTTTGAAATGTCCACTTTTAAATGAAATAAATGTTCTCAGATTGTGTAATCCATATGAAATTTGCACATAGGCGTTGTGAGGGACCAAGCAGTCAAGGGCAAAGAATGCAGGATTTCCAAACAAAGAAAACTATATATTAAATGCCAAACAAAGTTACAAATTAAATAATTTGAAAACTGAACAAAATAAAGTCAGGTCTGGGCCCATAAAAAGGGTCAACTGAACAGAACCAAACTCAACAGTAATCAAACCAACTAAGAAAACAAAACCAAACAAAACAAAACAAAACAAAACAAAACAAAACAAAACAACAGAATCTCCCAAATGACACACATGGGGAAGTTATACACAAAGGACTAGTCCATTACACATACACAGGGAACACGACAAACATCACTTAACACAATTAAAAAAAAAATATATATATATAAATATAGCTGCGAGCAGCGATTGCGGGCCCAAGCCGTTACACTAAAGCCACCGGGGTGGCGGGTGTCACCGGCTTGGGCCCTCCATCGCTGCTCGCAGCTATATTTATATATATTTATATATATATGTATACATATGTAACAATAAATAAATAAATTATATATATATATATATATGGTGTGTGTCCACGGCGAGGAACGGGCAGAGAAGAGCGAACGTTTTTTAGTTCATTCCTACTTCCATAGGAATTCATTGAAAACGCTCGCTCTGCACCATTATCCATGTCAGTGCGGACGAACATATTTTATTTTCGTTTTTAAGTTAGCAATTCAAAAGCCCCCAGCGGTGTCACACGTTGATTAACCGGTGGTAAAATATTCCTCACCGTCACATACCGGTACCTAGTATATTTTATATAGATACAATAGGCCTACCTGACTTTGAACACAAGAGGGCAGTATAGCACTATGAATGACATATATATATATATTTATTTTTTTGGACTAAAAAAACATTCTGGATGTTTTTAAACTTAAACAATTATTAAATTGAAAAAATAAAGAATAAAATGGGTTTAGTTCTGATATTTGTATAATTATATATAGAAATAAATGGTGTATAATTGCATTTTAGAAGATAGGAGGTTTGTAGTGTTTCCTTTTTTGACATTACTTTAATCCCTTGCCATAGCAAAACCGTTTGAGATATTTATTACCTGTTTACAATTTAGCATCTTTAATGTATTTTCATCATGTTGAAAAAGTTTGGTGGGAATAAAATAAACCACTTAAGAGGAGTGGGTAAAAATTCAGAGGCTGATTTTGCAAAGAAATCCACATTCAATCCAAAATATCTGACTTCCTGTTCGTCGGAGCTAATGACTGTAAATTAGAGAATTGTCCAACTCGATGAGACCAATATGCGTACTGATTTTTGTGACTGTACATAAAATTAACCCCCCCACTTTTGTCAAAAGCATTTAGAAAGTGACACACTTCCTGCTGCCAGTTGGTGGCGCTATAACTTTGACTCCCAATAGTCACATCCATGTGATCGGCCTCTTACAACGAACACACTGCGGAAGTTTCATCAAGATCAGTTAATGTATGCTTAAGTTATAATACACTTCCTGTGTCCCATCATTCGCCATAAATTCGTTTCCTCGTCACGGCCAAACCGTTCGAGATATCAAAAATCCGTTCACAAGAATTCATCCTCAATGTCTTGACTTCATTCACACCGAGTTTGGTGGCGATTGGATGAATTCCCTAGGAGGAGTATTTCACATTCCATTGTATGCGTTTTCCAAACAACGTATAATAACCGACTTCCTGTTGGACTGGTGTAAAACTTGGAGCACGAAAGTTGTTCGGCCCGATGAGATCTATATGTGTGCTGAGTTTCATATTATTACTTGCAAGCTTGTTTGATTTATGGACCAAGTTTTCGGACCCCATTCCAGGGGGCGCTGTCGAGCCCCCCTGCCACGCCCAGGTACCAGCTTCAGTCCGGCCCGTGTGTGCAAAATTTAAAGAGTTTTTGAGCATGTTAAGGGCCCCAAAAGTGACAAAAAGGCACAAAAAAAAAAAAAAAAAAAAAAAATTCCTTCTGGAAACAATAGGGCCTTCGCCCTTTCAGGGCTTGGGCCCTAATAAATAAAGTAATTAACTTCAGAAATATCAAGAAATGGGTCATAAAGTAATTTACCCAAATAATTATAGTCAACAAAATATAAATAGAATTATAATAAACTAACAAACATACAATTAATCATGCACCCCCCAGCTAATTGGCAGCATGGATTAGCCCAACAGAACAAAATGGCGGCAACGGACCTCCACCGGAGCGCAGCGTCCCAGACAGCGCCAAACCTCCGCTCTTCCCACGTTAGCAACTTAAACTCAAAAGAAATAACCATTAACAATATACCAATAATAACTAGAAAGTGTGCACCCAAACTAGTCATTTCTGGCATGAAACAAATTGAAAATAAAACAGTGAAAATGAACCAAATCTGTGTCTGTCATTATTATGAAATATGTATTTAGTGTGATCTGTAACCAAAGTATCTGCAACAAATATTTAATCATGAAATACTAAAAATAATGAGTAAACAACCCAGAATGAAGGACGCATGTATGCATGTGTGTTTTCAGTTTCCGTCCTTTTGTGTGGCCGCATCATTGGCCATCACAGGCGTATCTCTGCTGCCGAAAACACAGACAACATTACCAATAAATGATTAAAATGTTTTGAGTCTCACATTCATAATCCTTATGTTTGCCGGTGCGCTGTGGCTTTATGTGTGCGTTTGAGCGCTGATTAGGCTATGTATTCTATAGGCAATTAAAGGCTCATTATTATTATTCATGGCTTATTAATATAAAGACGCAATTAGTCGACTAATGGCTTAAAAGAACGACTACTAGTCGACTAGAAAAGTCTTTAGTCGAGGGCAGATCTACAGCAGGGTTTGACGACTGACCACCGTTCTCTCTCATGATCGCCAGCAATTAAAGAAATGATTATTAGGTTTGGTAGCATTGACCTGACTGGTCTGCAGATGTCTTGGACAAACGTTTAAACCAGAGGACAATCAGAGCTGAAATCAAATCTTTCAATCCTATTCATAAACTCTGTCTGAGGCAGTAAGCAGCAAGTGAACAAGAAGAGGATGAAAAATCCAGAATAAACCAGCATGAATTCCATATTTTCAAACAGGATATACAACTACAATCATATCCAATCCATGTCGTTAGACACAGGAACAGAAGGAGGATAAATCTCTCTGCTGGATGGAAAGGCCTGTAGGTAGAAGGTTTATCCAAGTGTCTCGGGAATAGTTTGGCTGCTTTCCTCTTCGTTTTTCTGCTACTCTCGAAGAATCATAGCATTTTTTTCTTTGTAGCTCCGCACCGCATAGCAATACATGACAAGACACTGTGACCTACATTTCAGAATCTCCAGCTCATTCCCAGATATACAGCTCAGTACAATCAGGGTTCAAGGGGCTATTAATGGGAAACCCGACAGGACAACAGAAACGTGATGTAATACACGAGAGTGACATCTCTGCTGACAGACTCGACCTACAAAGCTTCATAATCCCTGTCTGCTCATGGTTTAGTTATGCCTCTTTCTGAAGCCAATGTGATAATTCAGAGCATTCTGACGTCATGCTCCTTTCATGACAAAAAAAATAGTTTCTTCAGAGCTATCTTTGTAGAGAGCGAATGATCAAACACTTTCAAGTCATTCATACGAGTCAGTAGAGAACCAATTACTCTTTCCTACTCTTATCGCCTCCGATAGATTTCTCAAAGGTCCCGATAAACGAACTGGTTTGACGTCATTCCGAACAAAATCAGGCCAAAACTAAGTTAATTAATTTCGGGACTTTCTGGAAAAGTTCACTCTGGCTGGTAAACACCTTCAAACTATAATTTGTCCTTGTGGTGATGATGTTGTTTATGTGTCTATGTGGTGTTTTTAATGTGCTTTAAGACAAACCATGTGTAAGTTCATAAGTCGACACCATTGCTGAGTATTTCCTCCTTAAAACTGCAGTGAACCAAAGACAGTCTCAAACACACGCTTTGAAATCGCTGGTGTTTCTGACGTCACAAACTACCTTGTAACCAATCAGATCAACGTGTGATCGTCAACCAGTGGATCTCTGAGCTGAGTGAGTGAGTGGAGGCGGGGCTCATTTGCATATTCATAGAACCGCGCATACTAAATGAGGCAAGGGTGTCGAGTTACATTCAAGATATTTTAAGGCATGAAGAATATATATATATTTTTTAAATATGTAATTCTGGTGATCAAAGATGAGTTTTAAGGGATAAAATGATTGACTACAGGGGAACTTTAAAGGTACTGATAAACCTAAAGCGAAATAGAAGAACGAACTGGTTGACGTCATTTTGAAAAAAAATTTACGTTTATTTCAGGACTTTCTGGAAAAGTTCAGTCTGGCTGGTAAACACCCCTGATCTCCCATTGGTC
The DNA here is from genome assembly GCF_965113295.1 of Leuciscus leuciscus. Taxonomy (NCBI): domain Eukaryota; kingdom Metazoa; phylum Chordata; class Actinopteri; order Cypriniformes; family Leuciscidae; genus Leuciscus; species Leuciscus leuciscus. The sequence continues at coordinate 41,765,476 of NC_138737.1, read as the reverse complement.
GGTGTGGCGATGATGTAATAGGTGGGTGTGGCTCTGAGGCTCCACCTTCTCTAAGGTGTAAATCTTCTCCGGTTCATTTCTTCTGTTCAGACGTGAGTGAAAACATGAACTCACTGGAGAGACGCTTTATAGCAGAAACTCAAGCTGTGATTCGAACTGAAAGAGACTCTGACTCTGTTTCCATGTTTAATACAGTAGAGATGCTGCTTTAAAGCAATCTATTGTATAAAGTGCTGTATGAATTTTCATACTGTCTTTTTGCAAAATATTTTGTTCACAGCTGAATGAACAATAATCAGCAGCCTATAAAGAACACTTACATGAGGAACTTGCCCTTGGTTTTAACAAAAATATCAGCAAAAACAACTAGACTTAATATATTTCAAACATCGTTAAAGGCAAATAAGAAGTCAGTAATTAAATAAGAACAAATAAATGAAAAACCCCAAATAAATTCAAATGAACAAAGTTCAAGAAATCAAATATGGGTGAATCAAATGTAAAATAACCCAGCATAGTTTCCTTTTTATAAATAAAATATAGCCTATATCCTTATTAATTAGTTATTCAGTCCAGATCAGTGTCTTTTCAGGGATATTTTGACATAATTTTGTCTGTTCAAGCGCAAGAAGACGTGAAAGAGATTACAAAGTTTCCATCCCAAGCTGCTTAATGTCAGTCTCAGCCTCGGTTCAAGTGTTATCTCCAGTCTAACAGAGAAGCTAAAGGTTCCAGATGGACTAAAGGTTTCACAATGGATGGAAAACAACCAGAACTGGGTGACAAATGCACCTTCTGGTTTATCTCTGTTCCAGTGGGTTCTTGGGCAACGGAAACCCACTGAAGCCTGTGAGCCCCCGTGTCCCAGTTGCAGATAGTTGCACCAAATTCCAGTTGACTTGTGCATTGGCAAGCAGCACCAAACCTCAGACCTGGGCAAATCATGCGGCTTCACATCGAGGCCCACTGTAAAGCTGAGTTGTATGTTTAGGGATGGATAATTGATAGAATATCCACCAATTTTGAGGTATTGTTGTTGAACCATCGGTGTAAATCCTCTGTGATGTCCAGAATCGGACATACAGTTTGCAAAGACGTATATGCACTCTGGATATCTCCCCTGTGTACCAAAATATGTTCTAAGAAGGTCTGGCTAATGTTCCCATTAAAATATGCAATCTGAATCTTTTCTGAATGCTCAAAATAGTAGTAAAATGTTATTTTTCTTGGCTATGCGAACATATCCCTGTCAGCTGGTATTAGCTTCACATTAGAGATGCAGCGATATGAAGATTTTGGCTGATACTGATAATTCTTTATATTTTTGAAAGCCAATAACTGATATATTCATCAATAAATCTAAATCCAAATTTTTATATAATTTTTGAGAGCCTGATTACAAAAACAAAGTCTCACCATTAATTAACTTCAGAAATATTCTCATTATAATTTAATGTAGCCGATTTGAAAGATCTGTATTTTCCTTTTTTCTCCAATCACATTTCAAGCAATTCAAAACCATCATGATGAACAGTTCGCATCTGAAGCGTCTCAGCTGGAGGAAATAATACATTATTGATCGGCTTTAAAGGGATACTCCACTTTTTTTGGAAATAGGCTCATTTTACAGCTCCCCCAGAGTTAAACAGTGGAGTCTTACCGTTTTCGAATCCATTCAGCCGAACTCCGGGTCTGGCGGTACCACTTTTAGCATAGCTTAGCATAGATCATTGAATCGGACAATGGTCCGAGAATGACACAGCGCCTGAAAATAGGTCTAATAGGTTAGACAAACTTAGTCCCGGTCACGTTGGAAGTTACCGAGCTGGGGACTATTTTCAGGTGCTGCGTCATATCATTACGCCTGCTGGACTCATGGTACGTCAGCAAAGTTTCTTGATTATTACGCAGGAATGAGAGTATAGTTCCTAGCCATATCAGCCTAGAAAATCGCAACTTTACATTTTCCGTCGGTCTTAGTACACGATGTAACTACAGAAGAGTCAAGTTTTAAATAGGAAAAATATCGAAACTCTTTGGTCATTTTTTTGAGAGAGATGCTAATGGTCCTGTACGGTTCAATGATCTATGCTAAGCTATGCTAAAAGTAGTACCGCCAGACCCGGAGTTCGGCTGAATGGATTCGAAAACGGTAAAACTCAACTGTTTAACTCTGGGGGAGCTGTAAAATGAGCCTATTTCCAAAAAAAAGTGGAGTATCCCTTTAATATATCGACCACATTTTCTTATCTGGCCGATAACGATAACATATGGGGTGGTGGTGGCGCAATGGATAAGACACATGCCTTTGGTGTGAGAGACCCGGGTTCGAATCCACTGTGAGACACCAATGTGTCCCTGAGCAAGACACTTAACCCCTAGTTGCTCCAGAGACGTGCGACCTCTGTCATATATAGCAATTGTAAGTCGCTCTGGATAAAAGCGTCAGCTAAATGAATAAATGTAAATGTAAATGTAAATGTAAACATTTAAGCTGAACATCGGCCGATACCGATATAGTGGCTGACATATCGAGCATCTCTACTTCACATAATCTAGAAATGTATTCATTACATCCAAGCCTTCATGTTTCTATGTTTCTGCTTGGTTGTTGTGTGCTTTGAATGAGTCTTTAGATAGTCGTGTGACTTTCTGCATATAGTTGCACTGACTCTAGAGAGACCCGTCTGGAGTCTCGAACTCCTTTACATCGCCAGATCGAGGACAGCTCAAGACACTTAGTGTTATTAAAGCGGACGGCAAGCGGATCGCCCCGAAACATTGCCATTTGGGAGTTCCACTCTGTCAACTTATGTTGGATCCACAATACCTTTTTCCATTTGAAATTATTTTCCACTGGACAGAAATGTCCTGATTGCCAAGAGTGCGGCTTAGAAACCCGTGTCATGTGATATAAAGTCAGTCTGAATCCGTTCAGGAATGTCCTCTCTGCCCTGTCGGACCAAAATAGTCTCCATCTCCACTAGTCTCGACTTTATCAGCGTTTTCAAGTGGAGTCTGCAAGCCTTTTCACTTTTAAAACACTCAAACACTCGCACACTTATCAACACTTGACCCTTTTCCAGAAGATTGAGATGAAAAAGTCAGCAAGGACATTACAGGCCGTATAGGAAATCATGCTGTCATCCAGTTTGAAGATCGTTTGCTCTCTGTGTGAAACAAAACGGAGCCAAGCTTCATGCAAACACTGTGGATTTCTAACCCAGGGACTGTCTGGCGTGTGTGTGTGTGTCTGTGAATGTCTGTTTCAGACACTGGTTTAGGGTCAGATTACCAGTGAAGTGAAAGTTTGGACAGCGTTATGAAACCCAGAGAGTACGCTCAACATTAACTTCAGAGTTCAAATTCAGGCCAAATACCTTCTGGAATTACAATATAAAAATCAGGCTGTTTTTTATGGCTAGTAAGAGGAATGTTTTAATTTTTATTCATTTAGACTTGGCATCTTCCTGCCAATTCATTACAGTGCACATTCTTATGAAATCAAAACAAATTTTTTTTGTGGCTATTAGCTTTGAGGCCTTCAATATAATTAACAATCTTTTAGCACACATACACTTAAGAGTCTCGTTTTCCTGCCAAACTGACTCTAATTATTGATCTTGCATGCATGGGTTTATGCATATTTTTGTCCAATACAATCCTCTCGACAGTTATATTGACCCTCCCACTGGATTATAAATACTATCTGTCACCAGATAGTGTTTGGTCGAGTTGGCACTATTTTCATTGTGCAAAGAAAGTTGCTGTGATTCAATCACTGATGATTTGAAATATATTCATGAAAGTGTCAAAGTTCAAAATATTGAAAAAGGACCCTGGGATAGGCCCCGCCCCCTAGATCCTGTGATAGGCCCCGCCCCCTACTTCATGTGATAGGCCCCACCCCCTAATTCATGTGATAGGCCCTGTCCCCTACTTCATGTGATAGGCCCCGCCCCCTAATTCATGTGATAGGCCCTGTCCCCTACTTCATGTGATAGGCCCCGCCCCCTAATTAATGTGATAGGCCCCGCCCCTACTTCCTGTGAAGGACATCGACACAGGAAACCATTTCATGGGGTCTTTAAAGTAACATTAATTACTTTTTGTTGTTGATGATAGGATGATTTTGTCTGCAAGTCTCCTACTTTATTGATACTTTGAGATAAACTCCCAGAATAAAAGTTGTACAACTGTAGCTCAAATCTGAATCCAAAAGTTTATTTACACAGTCATTCAGTTGCTATAAGAACATGTAGTTATTGTATATATATATATATATATATATATTATGTATATATCTTCCCTACCATCAAGTGTAGACAGCTCTGCATCTGATTTTAATAATTGTTTTGAAAATACATTGGATGTCAAAAGTTTAGAATTATTAACATTTGTAATGTTTCTAAAAGAGTCTCTCCTGCTCACCAAGGCTGCATTTATTTGCTCAAAAATACAGTAAAAATTGTGAAATATTATTACAAAATAAAACAGCTGTTTCCTATGTGAAGGTATTGTTACATTTTATTGATTTATGTGATTCAAAGTTGAATTTTCAGCATCATTACTCCAGTCTTGCACAATAATCTGAATCAGCACAACTGTTTTCTACACTGATAAATGTTTCTTGATCATCAAATCATCATATTAGGATCATGTGACACTGAAGACTGGTGTAATAATACTGAAAATTCAGCTTTGATCACAGGAATAAATTACACTTTACTGTATATTCACATAGAAAACAGCAGATTTACATTAGAATCGTATTTACTGTATTTTTCTTTAACTAAATACAGCCTTTCTGAGACTAATTTCAGAAACATTAAAAAGTCTTAATCATTCCACACTTTTGACCGCCAGTGTAGATAAAATGACTGAATTAAAAAGGTAATTCTGTTGTGTTTATGTGATTAAACCAAATGTTCGTGGTCGTGTACAAATCTAATATAAGCTCAATAGCAGATCAGAGCAGCTTGGGGCTTTAAATTAAGAATTGTTAATATTTTCCACTTGTGAAAATTTTAGGCTACACTAAAAAAAAAATTAATAATACTGTAATGTATTGAGCAGTATTTTTTTTTACTTTATTGTCAGAAAAGTCTGAAATTTTTCTTGCATAACAGTGTCTGTGTGTACAACATCCAACATACATTCTACATCGACATACACTTAAACCTCACACATTATACATTCACTTATGCATCTACAACACCTTCATAATACTCTTGATTTCTGATGAAGTGTTTTTGTTCAACGCTAATATATCCTGGAGCACAAAAGAGTGTTTCAGCCTCACTTTGTTAAATCTGGGGACTCTATACCTCCGCTTTGATGGCAGAAGTTCAAACTCATTATGCAGGATATGCATAGGGTTAGAAGCTATATTATTAGCCAGCCTTAGCAAATTGATAGGCTGAATCATAAAACTTCTTAAGAGGCTGACCTACAATCTTTGAGCAAATTTTTTAATTGATTAAACAACTTTGTTTTTAGCATAACAGACAAACTCTTATACCAAATAGAGTTGCAATACTCATTATCACAGACCTAAAGAACAACAGAAGAATCTGTTTTCTTACTCCAAATGACCTAAGACAACGAAGTAAATTCTCTGCTTTGTTTTTTTTACAGAGTATCAATGTGATCTTTCTAAGATAACATATCATCTATAATCACTCCTAAATATTTATGTCTTAACCAATCTGATTTTCTCCTTATGAATAAAATCAGGCATTATATCAGATGCAGACCCAAATAGTATCACACCAATGTTGTGCATGCACAGTCCTGAGAAGAGCATTGAATAATTGTCTTACATCAGATAAAAAGAGAAATCTGACTTAACAACTGAACCAAGCTTTCCTCCGACTGCGCTTACTTCACTCCCGACTAATCAATACAAGATGTGTTTCTGGCTTAACAAAGCCGTTATTAGAGCGAATCCCCTCACAAGTGGAGTTATCACTCTTTCAGGAGCAAACGTGGCACAGACGGACCTTCATGGAAAATCCTGCTCACAGATCAATCTAATCTAATCTGAGATTTTTTTGTCCAAGGAAGAAGCTCTCATGTCTGGTGTTTTAATCATTGGGATTCATAAAGACGCCCGCTCCCATGTGCTTCACCTTTCCAGAAACAAACGCTACACGCTCACTCCAGAGAAACTAAAGTGGGACAAGTTCAAGCTGACCTACAAGTAAGAATCTTCCTCTGTTTTTATGTGTTTGTACCACATCACAGCTCAAACACTTCAAGCCTTGCATGGCTGATGCTTCTATTTCATAACCAATTTACATTTTTACAAGTCCAGAAAAGCATTAGGATTGCAACTACACATCAACTAACTCTCATTAGAGTATTAGTAGACTGATAAATTAGGGTTAGATTTAGTAGAATAAGTTGACATGTAGTTGCAAAGTTACTTCTAGTCAGTAGAATGTCTAAAGTGGACTATAGAAATAAAGTGTAACCTCTAGATGTGTGTTTTTGTTAACTTTGCTCTGTCACTGTTGTGTTTGTGCAGACTGCTGTCGTTTCCCAGGAATCTTCTGAATGCCAGTGACACGAGGAGAGGCGTCTCCAAGGCCTTCTCCATGTGGAGCGACGTCTCGCCCTTCAGTTTCCGTGAAGTCCCTTCCGATCAAGAGGCGGACATCAAAATCGGTGCATCAACACATTCATACGTTTGTTTGATGTGTTCGTCATTTTAGACCAGTGGTTTTCAAACTTTTTCAAGAGCGACCCTTTTTTTTTTTTTTTTTTTTTGACGCGACCCATAGGCCTATTCTTAAGCCTTTTCTTAGCAACCGCTTTTGATGATGCACGTGCAGTGGCTTATCCGTGACGCGATCGCAACGCAAAGTTGATTCTGCACTCTTTTGATCTAGCTAAAGCTACAGAGATGCTAATTAACCGGTTAACCATTAACCATTGTAAGAATTGTAACCAATTAATATAGCCTACTATCGTTTGATGTATGCTTAAAAAATTCACAAAAAATATTCCTCAACAAATCCTTTAAATTGAATGATATTCAGAACAGAACAAGAATGAAAAAAAATATCTATAAACAAGCCAAAACGAAATAATTTCGTTGGGCTCACCTAACTCTCTCATTCGAATAATTTTTTTTTTCCATATTCGCGATTTATTTGGATGCTAAACTATTATTTATTATAGGCTTCTAAGAAAAAATGAAAATGATTATCCCCCCAAATTTTAAATATTTATTAGGCTTCAAAAAATATAAAAACTTTTAATTTAAGTGAACTTAAAACAAACCTTACACAAACCCATTATAAATGTCAAATTTACCTGTGCCTTTCCTGTCTAACAGATATGAAATATACAGAATTTGGATAAGGTTATCAAAACATTCCGCACTGCATAAATTATAAACTAAATATAGAGAAATCCGTATTAAAGCTACACACATTCTTTAGTCAAGAGCTGTTAATAATTTTCTCCGAGAATTAGCTGCTGCCACTTTAGGACCAGCCACAGCTGACGATCTCACGCATCCCATTCTCTCACTACTCTTTACTTTCATTTAAGATTTTATTTAACTCATTTAAGACTGTTCTTGTGAGGATACTCGACAAAACGGACATTTTGGCATACATGTGTGTTGTTCGTTCTAGCGCGAAAGAGAACTTGATACTGGCGCGCGTCTATCTGTGGGTCGTGTGTATGTGTGTGTGTCAGGAGGACATTTACTGACAGCGCGTTCTCTTTTGTCTTGTCGCGCATGAATGGTTTAAAAGCATTTGCATGAATAAGAGCGGGATCATATAACGATAGCTTAGTCACCTGTTGTTGTTTCTGACGTTTCATCGCCTGTGCCGCAACCGCGATACCACGGAGGAGCAGGACCGAGCCTATGTCGATGCGCGCGCGTCTGCGTCCGGGAACATCGCGTGCCGTCTCGGTTTTCTTTCCCTCAACTTGTTTGTGAGGCGCCGCGCCTCACAGAAATGGACCAAACTCGGTTGGTTAAATAGCCATATTTCGCGTGTTTCTTTTATATAGGCCTATAGACTATGATTTTATGAAAACAAATTTTGTTTTTTAATTTAATTATATTTTCCTTAAATAATCCTGGCGACCCATTTTTTAAGTCTCGCGACCCACCCGAGGGTCGCGACCCAGGGTTTGAAAACCACTGTTTTAGACCAAATCATTGTACATTTTGTTTTTTTAGAATATTTTACTTCATCGGAATGGAACGGAATTTGGTAAAGGTTTTGGCACTTGCTGTGTGAACACACACACACACACACACACACACACACACACACACACACACACACACACACACACACACACACACACAAAAATCATGTTCATGATTCGAAAAGGTAAGATGGCCCTTAAAAAAATATAGTCGCACTCGTATCGTTCGCAGTCAAAAATGAGCGCATTGGAAACGAATGGGATGCGAATTTTATCTAGTGGAAACGTTTTGTGCTGGGCACGAACACACTCTAACTGTGACTAAATCAAAGCCATAAATCTAAACAAGTTGTGTTTTAAATTTGAGGTTGAAATCTAAAAAAAAAAAAAAATTGCTTTCATATTTCATATTAAATTTAAAAATAGTATTTTTTATGCATTTTTCACAATTTTAAACTTAAACTTATCTCGCACTTATTTTTACTTCTACTTAAAAAAACTAAAAAAAACTTGTTTCACTTCAGCAATAATCTGCCAAGTGTCTCCTTTAAAAAGAGACCAAACTTAAGTCTGTTGCTCTTGAATGCTTCAAGATCTACGACAGTCTTCAGGTCTATGCTCAAAAAGTGATTAACAAATGGATCATAACTATTCCATAAATATAACTTTGTACCGTAAAATTCCCTATAAATAGTAATTATTAAATAAAAAAACATTATCAAACTAAAATATAGTACATTAATTTAATTGAAATAAAAAATATGGTAATTTTTGACCACACGCGAACAGAGGGTTAAAGTAACACAGAATGATGCACATTTGGCAATAAAAGATAATAAGACCAACACCAGATTAATCCTCTATTACATAATCATCATGAATAATGATCAGCATTTGTGATGTGGTTGAACTGATAAAAAAAGTTTTTCACTGGGGCTAATTCTGAGATGCAATATTCATGGCAACGCAAACAAATCTGGAATATCTACTGTGCTATAATGCGTATAGAATGGGATCTTTGGATCATATTGGTTGTTTGTCTTTCGGCAGGTTTCTACTCCGTAAACCACACCGACTGTCTGCAGTCCTACTTACACCACTGTTTCGATGGCATCACCGGGGAACTGGCCCACGCCTTCTTCCCTCAGACCGGAGAGATCCACTTCGATGATGACGAGTACTGGATTCTGGGAAACATGCGCTTCAGCTGGAACAAAGGCAGGTGTTGTTCTCTTACGAGAGGTCTCTCGTACTGCGTAAGATATCTTACGCTAGGGGAAAATCCTTTTCCGCGAGATATTGAAGCCAAAAATTATCCTTAATTTTGTAATAATGCAAAACGCGTTGCAGCAGCAATGCAGACATAGGCGAGACAGCTCGCGCGCCTATTGGCTGCTCTGCGGCAACTGCAGCAGCCTATCGAGCGAGGCCTGGCGTGACGTCAGACCCAATCAGGGCACTTCGCGCCCGCTGCGTCACGTCCCGCCGAAATGGGCGTGGTCTAGGCCTATAAATATCGCTCGCAGGCAGCTATTATCTGATTTTTCATCCTTCAAGCGAAGCACACGCATCGCTGGAGCTGGATAAAGAAGCCGCGCCGTCTGAAAGAGAGCACCTTCAGCGGGACGAGTCACTGAAGTCGCTGGCCGCGCCGCCTTCCTTGCCTTCCTGCTGCGCTTTCCGGCATTATATCCTTTCTCTGCTACTGTGTTTATGTATGTGTGTGTGCTCGCCGCCGCGACACACACTCCCATTGCACTAAAAGAGCTGGGCGTCTTTTTCAAGACGCCCCTTTTTCCTGATCACGCAGCTCTCGCTCTGCCTATGGTGACTCTGAGGACTCACCCGGCATCCTTCTCCGAGACTGCTCCTCCGCCCCCCCCCTCCGAGGATGGACTGACCTTCAATTTCTCATACATATTCCCAGTTCCCTGATCATGCGACTGGAAATATCAATATTGCAGCAGGCGAGCCTGTTTTAATACAAGCGCGCCTGCAAGCATACGCCGAAGAAAGCATGTGACGCTCTTATATGCTCGTGCATCCGAAAACCTTTGCGTTCCCCCCCTGTGGCTCAGTGGCGGAATCATTGGTTTTTCTCACGAGAGACCGGAGTTCGAATCCCGGTCTAGCGGCAGTTAAAATTATGCCGCCAATGCTTCGCTCTGTCAGTTCCCTGAAAAGCGACTGCAGACGTGCATTTTGCTGCCAACGAGCGCGTTGCACAACCCGCTCGCCTGCACCCAAACACCGTTTCTATGGTTTCCGTGCGTCACTGGCGAAAGGAGAAAAGAGCGTTTTCTGGTCCCCCCGCGGACGGACCGACCTCCTCTTTCTCGTACATTTCTCATTCCCCTCTGAAGTTCGGGCGACTGGAAATGTCAGTATTGCAGTGAGCAAGCCTGTTGTAATACACGCATGCCTGCAAACAAACGCCAGCACGTTGACGCTCTCTTATGCCGTCAATGCTCGCTCTGTCAGTTCCCTGAAAAGGCGACTGCAGATGTGTATTTTGCAGCCAACGAGCGCGTTGTACAACCCGCTCGCCTGCACCCAAACACCGTTTCTATGGTGTTCCGTGCGTCACTGGCGCAAGGAAAAAAGGGAGTTTTTCTGGTCCCGCTGCGGACGGACCAACCTCCTTTTTCCTATACATTTCCCATTCCCCTCTGGAATTCAGGCGACTGGAAATGTCAATATTGCAGTGAACAAGCCTGTTGTAATGCACGCAGGCCTGCAATAAACGCCAGCATGTTGACGCTCTCTGTTTCTATGGCAACTTCTCGCTCGTTCAGTTCCAGTAAATGTGACTGTTCCAGTGTATCCTGCAGTAAACAAGTCGGTTCTGTCACCCGCTTGCCTGCACACAAACGCCGTTTTTACGGCTACCCAGATAAATCCCATAAGTGTGAATTTTTCTGGTGTCCCGGCCACGGCCGATGGTGCTTTATGTGTAAGAAGAATGCCCACTGCCCAGTGCCCATCTCTACACACAAGCACAGCCCGTCACACAGGGCTCGCGCACATGAATCGACTCAGACCGATTGCGCTTCAAACATGGTGAATGTCCCGCTGTCCCGCGCCCACATCCACACATAGACATGACAGTTCCCACGGGAACCGCCCAGCCCTCCCCCTCGCGGTTAACCACCGCAGAGGAGTCGAGCGCGGGCAATCTGCCCGCTGTCATCAGCGCGCCCCATGCCTCAAATGTCACGAGCGCCACGCTTGTGTTACAGCACACCGAAGCTTCTCCATCGCTGAGCGAGCGGAGCGCGCTTCGTATTCAACCCCTAGCGATCCATGCAGACGCATGGGCAAAGCTACCCGGGGTTTCGAAGTGGGTGCTGAACATTATAGAAAGAGGCTATTCGCTGCAGTTTCGCCGACGCCCTCGCCGCTATGTGGCGCGCGTCGAGACCACGGTAAAAACAGAAGTAGCACATCTACTTCGAGCCGAAGTGACGAAACTATTGAGCAAAGGGGCCATAGAGCCTCTCTCTCAAGTTCAGAGCGAAGGAGGGCTATACAGCAGATACTTCCTGGTACCGAAAAAAGACGGGGGTCTCAGACCCATACTAGATCTAAGGCAACTGAACAAAGTGCTTGTGAAGCGACAGTTCAGGATGCTCACGACCAGGCAAATCCTTGTGCAGATTCGCCAAGGAGATTGGTTTGTGTCAATAGATCTGAAAGACGCGTATTTTCAAATACAGATAGCGTCACGTCACAGGCGATATTTGAGATTCGCCTTCGAGGGCCAGGCATATCAGTACACAGTCCTGCCGTTCGGTTTGTCCCTAGCACCCCGTACATTTACGAAGTGCATGGATGCGGCGCTCGCACCCCTCAGAATGAGAGGCATGCGAGTGCTGAACTATTTGGACGATTGGCTGATTCTAGCGCAATCTCGCGCAGTGCTCATAGAACACACGACCATTTTACTCGATCACCTCGAGGATTTGGGTCTGAGTGTCAATTGGGCGAAGAGCTCCCTGTCACCCAGTCAGAAAATATCTTTCCTGGGCACAGAACTGGACTCACTATCCATGATAGCGCGACTATCACAACAGCGCGCGGTAGACATTCGACGCACAGCGAACTCTTTTCGCTGCGGCGCGTCTGTCCCGCTCAAGAGATTTCAGAAGATGCTAGGTCTCATGGCCTCAGCATCGTCAGTGCTCCAGCTGGGTCTGCTCCGCATGCGCCCGCTGCAGTTTTGGCTGAAAGCGCGAGTCCCACGCGAAGCGTGGGCACCCGGTTTACTTCGCCTCAGGGTCAATCAGAAGTGCGTCACAGCTCTGAAACCCTGGAAAGCGAACGACTGGTACCAATCAGGTGTAAGCCTGGGGACTTCCTTGAGGGTGAAAGTGGTGTCCACGGACGCGTCCACCTCGGGATGGGGAGCGCTGCTCGAGGGCAGACCGTTCTTCGGCCAGTGGTCAGAACGGGAAAAGCTCCTGCACATAAACTGCCTCGAAATGCTGGCAGTAGACAACGCGCTGACGCGTTTTTGTCCCCAAATAAAAGGTCACCACGTCTTGGTCCGTTCGGACAACATGTCTGTGGTGTCCTACATAAATCGCCAGGGCGGCATCAGATCCGAGAAACTGTACAGGCTGGCAGAACGCCTCCTGGTATGGGCGCTCAGTGCAACCTGCGCTCGCTCAGAGCAGCGCACGTGCCAGGGATCTTGAATATAGGACCGGACAGACTGTCCAGGAACAATGTTCCGGCAGGCGAGTGGTCTCTACACCCACAGACAGTCCATCTGCTGTGGAAGAAATTTGGCAGAGCGGAAGTGGACCTGTTTGCGTCTCAAGAAAACGCTCACTGTCATGAATTTTTCTCCAAGAGCAGGAGCGCGCTGGCCCATGTGTGGCCCCGCCGCCCGCTCTATGCTTTTCCCCCCGTCTCTCTCCTGCCTCAGGTGATGGAACGGATCAGGGAAGAAGGATGCTCAGTACTGCTGGTAGCACCGTTCTGAAAAAAAACCAACCTTGGTTCCCAGTCGTGATGCAGTTAGCAAGTACTGCCCCGTGGCCAGTACCAATGGGGAGAGATCTCCTCTCACAGGCCCGCGGCTCGATCTGGCATCCTCACCCGGAACTATGGTCCCTTCATGTCTGGGCCATCAACGGGTACATGTTGGACTCCCTAAAGGAGTATTAAACACGATCACGCAGGCTAGAGCTCCGTCTACAAGACGACTCTATTCTTCGAAATGGTCGGTGTTTTCGGGCTGGTGCACAGCCCGTGGTGTGTCACCCACAAACTGTGGTGTGACGGAGGTGCTTTCCTTCCTACAAGAGCTGTTGGATGGGGGCAGGGCCCCCTCCACGCTCAAAGTTTATGTGGCGGCTATAGCAGCGTTCTCAGAAACAACGCTTGGTCAGTCAATAGGAAGGAACGATTTAGTCATCCGCTTCCTTAGAGGAGCTAAGAGACTGAATCCTCCCAGACCTCCCTCAGTCCCCGTATAGGACCTTTCTACGGTTCTGGAAGCCATGAAAGGTGCGCCATTTGAGCCTTCACAGTCAATCGATTTGAAACACCTGTTTTTCAAGACGGTGTTTTTGCTGGCTCTCGCTTCAGTGAAGCGCATAGGGGATCTGCACGCGCTCTCTGTGAGCGCGGCGTGCATGGAGTTTGGGCCCAATGACTCAAAAGTTATACTCAAACCTAAGCACGGTTATGTTCCAAAATCCCTCAACACACCGTTTAGGGCGCAGGTTATCTCCCTGTCAGCCCTACCGGTCCCTGATGAGGAAAGAGACGCGAGCCTCCTTTTGCCCAGTCAGGGCATTACGAGCTTATGTGTCTCGCTCGTCTGTTTTCAGACAGACGGATCAGCTTTTTGTTTCGTTTAGCGGACGTTCTAAGGGACTAGCCGCGTCGAAACAGAGCCTATCCAGATGGATAGTTGATGCTATAGCGCTGGCATACGCCTCCAAGGGCATGCAGTGCCCATTGGGTGTCAGAGCGCACTCCACGAGAGGCATGGCCTCTTCGTGGGCCTGGTCAAGTGGGATTGCCTTGCAAGATATTTGTATGGCGGCAGGCTGGGCCTCCCCGTCTACATTTATAAGGTTTTATAACCTAGAGCAGTGGTTTTCAAACCCTGGGTCGCGACCCTCGGGTGGGTCGCGAGACTTAAAAAATGGGTCGCCAGGATTATTTAAGGAAAATATAATTAAATTAAAAAACAAAATTTGTTTTCATAAAATCATAGTCTATAGGCCTATATAAAAGAAACACGCGAAATATGGCTATTTAAACAACCGAATTTGGTCCATTTCTGTGAGGCGCGGCGCCTCACAAACAAGTTGAGGGAAAGAAAACCGAGACGGCACGCGATGTTCCCGGACGCAGACGCGCGCGCATCGACATAGGCTCGGTCCTGCTCCTCCGTGGTATCGCGGTTGCGGCACAGGCGATGAAACGTCAGAAACAACAACAGGTGACTAAGCTATCGTTATATGATCCCGCTCTTATTCATGCAAATGCTTTTAAACCATTCATGCGCGACAAGACAAAAGAGAACGCGCTGTCAGTAAATGTCCTCCTGACACACACACATACACACGACCCACAGATAGACGCGCGCCAGTATCAAGTTCTCTTTCGCGCTAGAACGAACAACACACATGTATGCCAAAATGTCCGTTTTGTCGAGTATCCTCACAAGAACAGTCTTAAATGAGTTAAATAAAATCTTAAATGAAAGTAAAGAGTAGTGAGAGAATGGGATGCGTGAGATCGTCAGCTGTGGCTGGTCCTAAAGTGGCAGCAGCTAATTCTCGGAGAAAATTATTAACAGCTCTTGACTAAAGAATGTGTGTAGCTTTAATACGGATTTCTCTATATTTAGTTTATAATTTATGCAGTGCGGAATGTTTTGATAACCTTATCCAAATTCTGTATATTTCATATCTGTTAGACAGGAAAGGCACAGGTAAATTTGACATTTATAATGGGTTTGTGTAAGGTTTGTTTTAAGTTCACTTAAATTAAAAGTTTTTATATTTTTTGAAGCCTAATAAATATTTAAAATTTGGGGGGATAATCATTTTCATTTTTTCTTAGAAGCCTATAATAAATAATAGTTTAGCATCCAAATAAATCGCGAATATGGAAAAAAAAAATTATTCGAATGAGAGAGTTAGGTGAGCCCAACGAAATTATTTCGTTTTGGCTTGTTTATAGATATTTTTTTTCATTCTTGTTCTGTTCTGAATATCATTCAATTTAAAGGATTTGTTGAGGAATATTTTTTGTGAATTTTTTAAGCATACATCAAACGATAGTAGGCTATATTAATTGGTTAAAATTCTTACAATGGTTAATGGTTAACCGGTTAATTAGCATCTCTGTAGCTTTAGCTAGATCAAAAGAGTGCAGAATCAACTTTGCGTTGCGATCGCGTCACGGATAAGCCACTGCACGTGCATCATCAAAAGCGGTTGCTAAGAAAAGGCTTAAGAATAGGCCTATGGGTCGCGTCAAAAAAAAAAAAAAAAAAAAAAGGGTCGCTCTTGAAAAAGTTTGAAAACCACTGACCTAGAGGTTCCCGCCCTGCAGGCCAGGCTGCTGTCGGTCTAAATTTACCAGTATTATCTGACCTGATGCGATCAGCTCAGAATGCTGCGTCTGCTGAGCACAGCTCAATGTTCGACAGTATAAAGCTGGGCAAACTGTGTAAGACCCACATTTTCCCCATCAGTTCAGGCCGTACCCCGCCCTGTCTGTATGATGAAATTCGCGTCCCATCGACGCTACTATATGTGGAAAAGTGAGGCTGCACCCCTCCCTCTTCCCGGACTCCCTGTGAGTTCCCTGAGTGATTGTGCACTATATGTACCCCGGGTTTTCGCCCTTGGGTCTTTGGTGTCAGATCTCAGCATGCACGGCGTTTTACATTGGGTCCCCTAGCGTAAGATATCTTACGCAGTACGAGAGACCTCTCGTAAGAGAACGTACTCGGTTACTAACGTAACCTCGGTTCTCTCTAGAAGAGGGAACGAGTACTGCGTATCTTGCCGTGCATGCACACGCTCTGGTTGCTTCGATGATGAAAAACCAGATAATAGCTGCCTGCGAGCGATATTTATAGGCCTAGACCACGCCCATTTCGGCGGGACGTGACGCAGCGGGCGCGAAGTGCCCTGATTGGGTCTGACGTCACGCCAGGCCTCGCTCGATAGGCTGCTGCAGTTGCCGCAGAGCAGCCAATAGGCGCGCGAGCTGTCTCGCCTATGTCTGCATTGCTGCTGCAACGCGTTTTGCATTATTACAAAATTAAGGATAATTTTTGGCTTCAATATCTCGCGGAAAAGGATTTTCCCCTAGCGTAAGATATCTTACGCAGTACTCGTTCCCTCTTCTAGAGAGAACCGAGGTTACGTTAGTAACCGAGTACGTTTTCCCCCACTGAGGTCATGTCGAAAAAATTTTTGCTAAATAAAATTGTCCAGTCAGAAGAATTGCGTGATAACTTTATTATTTATTTTTCCGTCTGTATCATCTCAGTGAGATATTGTGAGGTGAATTGAGCGTACATTAGCCAACCCATACATTAGAAAACGGTGTTTTCGTTTAAAAACGCTCTCCTCTAAAAACAGCGTTTTCGTTAAAAACGCTCTCTGTCCAAAACACTAGCGTTTTCAGGCGACGGAGAGCGTTTTAAACGAAAACGCCGTATTCTAATGTATCTGGATTAATGTAGATGTAGCCTCAGTGTGAACTAAGAAAATTAGAATCTGATTATTTACCTCCCTGGAGACAGAGTGCAGAAATGGTTGCTTCCTGGGTGTTACGATGTTCATTATGCCAAAAGAAATAGAGATATCATTAAATTGACCAGACAAAAACAGCGCCCCCTAGAGTCGCTGTGGAGGACGTTACTGTCGTAAATACCACTCATGACTTCCGACCGCACTTTCTTCGTCGACTCTGCCATGATCCACGTCTGAAATGCGTGCTAGTGTCTTCCATAGAGGCTCTTCATGTGTTGTTGATGTATGTGATGTCATGCCGTAAAATAAGTCGTGATTCTCGCGAGATTTGTCGGGGCGCTACCTCTCAAACCTGCTTTGCTATCGGGATGATTCGCCCTACTACGAGTTCGTTTACCATCTAAATGATTTCGAAGCTGTTATATTAAGGTACAAATCTTGCATGGTGTGCCTTTAACCTGCAAGTGCCTTGTTTTCAGTTTGAAATAATAAGAAGCAAAATTTTCCAGTTGAATTCTCCAGTTATTCATTTCTTTAGCCTCTGAAACAGTGTTAAGTTGAAGCATTTTGTCAATCATAAAGCCACAGTTGTATATTCAACACCAAGTATGTTCTGGTTGGCTGCAATTGTGTGGCGTTTTTGCTTTTAGTATAGAAAAATGACTTATTATTGGAAATGTGTCAAATCGTGCCTGGCAAGAAAACTTTTGTATGATTTCCTACTGGTAAAATAAGACGTTGAATTCTTAAATTCTGGAAGGCAAATCATGCAATTTCTAGAAGGCAAGTAATAATGCGTCTCAGCTGGCAAACTTTTACACGTGCATGACAGGCGTTTGTTCATGGGAAGAAAAAAGCCATTTTGAACGTGTTTCTGTGTGTGATTGTCGTTGTATTCAGGAGTGTGGCTGACAGATCTAGTTCACGTGGCGGCTCATGAGATCGGTCATGTACTGGGATTGATGCATTCCCAGAATACCAAAGCTTTAATGCACCTCAATGCCACACTAACGGGCCGCAAACTAATTACTCAAGATGAGGTCTGGGGCTTACATCGACTCTATGGTATTTTACACATAAGCACAAAAAAACATTCATAAATATGTCAAATCTGGATTACTTATTACCTTTCTACAATTACCTGACACCTTCTTATTTGCTGTTTTTCTGTCCATGCCAATGCAGGATGTTTGGATCGATTATTTATCTGTCCTTCTTGGGCAAGGAAGGGTTATTGTGACAGCAAGAGGAGGCTCATGCAGAAACACTGTCCGTCCAGCTGTGACTTCTGTTACGGTAAGAGGCCTTTTACTTAGACCAGGGATCACCTAAAAAACGTATTTGTGTATAGAAAAACCATGAGACAGATTAGACATAAACTACATAAAGTTTGGTCCTCATAGGAGCTTATTCCGGCCACTTAGACAGAAAGAGACCATCTCAAATACACGTACAGCAAATAACCACAGTTCGTTTTGCTTTTGCATGTCTTTAAGAGGCAAGTTTATTTGAAATAGATTACACCACAGGCGTCAGAAAATGTATTCAAATAATGGTGCAGAAGTCTCTGCAAACTATTCTACCGAAAACAGAAAATGCACTGAACGTGGGTCTAAACTTGTAATGTTAGGGAATGAGATGAGGAGTGAAATGTCAGATTTTTTTCTGAAAGAGTGGTGCTGGAACAAGATTGTGTGACAGATGTTCTAGGTAGGAATCAAACCTTGGACTTCCAGATTGCGTGGTGCTTAAAGATTCAAGGGTACTCAACATTACCAGAAATGGCTGACAAACAAAGTATGTTCAAGGGAAAACAAGTAAAAGCAATCATCATGATTTGCAGCTAAATCCTAAGAACATAGAGAGGGTCAGTTTAGACAAGAGCCCCTCCCATAAACTCCCAACAGTTCCTGACGTTCATGGAGCTATCCCGCGTTTTCACCGAAATTACCCGGAATAATTTGTCCCAGGAACTTTTTCCCCCAGACCTGTTGCTGTCTGAGTCAACCAATCAAAATGCGGCATGAACTCAATCAATCAGCATGTTCAGTGCCCAAGTCCCGCCCCTGAAAGTTCCTGAACTTTGAAAAAGTACTACCTCCCGAGCAGAGACTTTCTGAGGGGGAAATATTTACCCAGAACTTCATTTAGACCCTGATGATGTGTGGCACAGTGAGGAGCTACAGTAGTGACCGGAGAGAGAGAGAGAGAGAACAACAGACATTAGGCTTTAAAGGGTTAGTTCACCCAAAAATGAAAATTCTGTCAGTAATTACTCGCCCTCATGTTGTTCCAACCGCGTAAGACGTTCGTTCATCTTCGGAACACAAATTAAGATATTCTCGTCGCTTGATATACTAAAGATTGAGCCACTGTAGTCACTTGGACTATATTAACGATCTCTTTAATAACTTTTCTGGGCCAGCAAGTTTGGGCCACCTAGCAGCCTATGGAGAAGTGACCCAGCACTCAGATTTCATCAAAAATATCTTAATTTGTGTTCCGAAGATGAACGAACGTCTTACGCGGTTGGAACAACATGAGGGTGAGTAATTACTGACAGAATTTTCATTTTTGGGTGAACTAACCCTTTAAGTGTGAGATTTGAAAGGGACCAGCAAGAGCCAGTAAGTGTCACAGTTCGAAAAGGACCCAAAAGTGAAAGCTGGTTACAGAGATTTATTGAATAGCAGATAAATGATAAAATACGCTGTCTACCGGCCACCAGCCGTCTAGGCGGACGCAGAACAGGAGAATGAAACTCAAAAGGACAAGGCTGCAACCAGGCGGGGTGAAAGGCACAGGTGGTTGTTGTCAGAAAGTGCGCACTGGAAACGACGACTACTGACTCCACTTGGCAGAAACAGCAGCACAGAATAGCAGGCTTGTTGGCAGAGGATAACAGGTGGTACCTCTCGTCTGAAACACACACAGGACGGAACAGGACAAGATTAAGAAGAGGTAAATCACAACGATGAGGCGTCTGTAACAGGCATGAATGAACAAACAATAAACCGACAAAGAGGAGAGAAGACGAGATCTAAATAGAAAGAAGATCAGGGCAAAGGGGAACAGGTGTGAGATGATGAGCGAGGGCCCGAGCGCTGATTGAGATAGCGGACAGCTGTGTGAGAGCGCACGTGGAGAAGAGGGAGAAGGAAAACAAGCTGAGTAATCAAACTTGACTCCTGACAGTAAGAAACAGGGCTAATCTTTTGGAGGATCTTGAAGGGACCAATGAAGGGCCCAGTTTCTGAAACTCAATAGAAAGAGGGAGATACTTTGCTGAGAGCCAAACCCTCTGGGCTGGACAGAGTAGTGCTCCAGATCTGCGGTGCTGATTAGACTTTTCCTATTGCTGTTCAGTTGGGCTGTCCAAGCCCTCCTTCAGGAACCCAGACTAGCACAAGGGGACATACTTGCAGAGGAATGGTATAAGGTGTTGGTAGCGAACTCTTCCCTAATCAGATGTGAGCTCTAAGAAGTGTGGTTGTTACAGACCATGCATCTTAGGGTCTTCTCCTGGATAACCCTCCCTGTTTGATCAGGGTGAAAGACAAAGACAGGCTGATGGATTATCCAATGAGACGACTGAAAGCCTTCCAATGCAGGAAAGTGCCCTGGGAGATGCTGTGAAAGCGGTGTCCCCATTCTTTAAATACCACCTCTACTGCCGAGAGCTCCTGATTTCTGATATCAAAGCTCCTTTCATGGTGAGATCTACATCCTCAATGAAGAGCAACTCAGGACATGGAGGGTCAGTATGGGTATGGTACTCAATCCCTGCTTGAGCTGAATAAATGCCTGGCCAGGCTTCACAGTCCACAGGAACTGCCTACAGGGATTCTCAGTCAGAAGTGGTTCTGCTAGTTTCAAATGAATCATCTGTAAAAATGGGCAAATCCTTGGAAGCGTTGGAATTGTTTGCAGGATTTTGTCCCATGCATTGACCAGCCTAAATGGCATTACCTAGTAATTGTAATGGCCAGTAGGGGTGGTGGGCAGTCTTGTGAATACACAAGGTGTTCTGGAGATACAGTTTGGTAAAGATGGTTGTACTCTGAAGAAGTTCAAAAGCAGTAGTCATTAATAGTATTGGATATCGATTCTTTATCTTGAACCAAACTTGAAATTGATGTTGAGTGGGAGACAGCCATCCTGGTTTCCTACAAAGAAGATGCCACCCCCAGCTGGTTAAGGAATGAAGGAACCCACTGTCAAGGGCCTGTACTCTCCATTCCAGTTCTCTCTGGAGCAGAAAATGAACAAAGCTTTACTTGTGGTGAACAGGTAATGGCCAACTTAATGGCTCAGCCATAGGGTCTATGGTAGACCTTCCTGCAGACTTCAGTTCCAACCCTTATCTCACACATCTTCAATTGATTCAAATGTGAAGCGGGCTTTGGTATATTAGATGCATGGAGACTTTGCACCACACATTTTCTGATTCCCCAACGTACTTAACACTGTCAGCATTTTTTCACTTCAGTGCCACTCCCAATCCCAAAATTTAGTAGATTAATGAATAGATGTTTGGAGTCAACAGTGGAGAGGGAGCGAGGCCACCTTCAACACTGGGAGTGTACAAGAGAACAATTCCACTGCTAGCAACCATAATTCATTGATGTTCTGGATGAATAATAAGTGCTGATTTCATTTGAACTTTCAAACAGAATTCCCATTTCCCACTGCCCCGCCAACTGCAACCCCCCCACGGACAAAACACAAGTTTGTTGTGGAGGGAAAGAACCTCACCTTCCGCTGTGGTAAGAAGATTGCAGCCAGGAAAGGCAAAATCTAGTGAGTCCTTATTTTTCCACACACAGATTGTTATATTAACTCTGACTGGTTTCCATATTCATGCTGTTTCTAAAAAAGTTTTATTACACTGCCTATAAAAGCATTTGCCCCTTGGTGGTTTTTGTGTTTTATTGGTCTACAATAGTGCTTCTCAGACCTGTCCTGGGGATCCCCCCACAATCACATTTTGGATGTCTCCCTCAGTCACACCCAGTTCAAGTCTTGCTGGCTCTACTAGTGAGCTAATGAGTTAAATCAGGTGTGTTTGATGAGGTCCACATCCAAAATGTGCAATGGTGAGGGACAGGTTTGAGAAGCACTGTTCTACAACATTGAAGCAGAGGATTTCATTTGATGTCTTTTGACATTAAGGACTTTGCAAAAGATTTGTTTGCAGTGATATTCACTTTACCCCTGTAAAGGGGCTTTCGCACCGGAGGAAACTTTTCATAATTCCTAGAACTATTGGCGGAAGTTGTCGGATTTTGGCGTGTCCGCACCGCAGGAACTAGTAACGATTTTAGTTCTAGAAACTCCTTTTGGAGGAACTAATTTACTCCTCCTTCAGAGTCGGTCTAAACCAGCACTATTGGCGCTGATTGGCCAAACACACACGAAACACCAGCACCCGCCATCTAAAAAAAGGCTGTGTAAACACACAGATTATAGCCTATATATTTACTCCAGAAACTAACTCTAAGAACATTGAAAACAGTGATAGATGGGCGTCTCAACCTTAACGCTGAGGAGAAAATCGAATGCAACTTTGAGTGACCAAGAGAAACATGATTATGTATTTCTGCTCAGCTAGTGACACTGGACATCAACCACACGGCACACGCTAATAACTTTTCATTACTGTTTAATTTCTATGTATAACTGTTCTATCTAATAATGTATTAGACAGGACTGTTTGACAGATCGTAAAATAATGAACATGGAGAATGCGAGCACTTTGTGTTTGCTCAGGCTCTGGCTGGCATTCTCAGCGCCGTCAAAATAAAGGTCAGCCGCGCCATCAAAATTAAAGTCACAACAACAAGCGTGTCTTACGTCACTACAGAGTTCCTACTGGCAGTGTGAATGCAACCAGGAAAACGTTCCTAGGGGAACCATTAGTTCTCTGGAAACACCCTGGTGGTTAGATCCTAGAACTACCCGGTGCGGAAGCCCCTGTAAGGCCGGGTTCACACCGGACGCAGAAGCGGCGCGGAACGGAGGCCGCTTCCTTTCGGCGCCCATGTTAACCTATGGTGTCGTTCACACCAGAAGCGGAGCGCCGCGGCACGCCGCAGCCGGCCCGCGCCGTGAAGCGGCAGTTTCGGCGTCTGGTCTATTTTTTGCGCGACCGCGAGTGATCCGCGTCCATTCCGGCAGGAAGTCACACCAAGAAACACGAGACATCCGGTCAATTGTCAAAATAAAAGCAATTTTCAAATTAAAATACCGCGAGTGACAAATGCGATCATATTTGTGTATCTAAACAGACTAGAAAGATGAAAACAAACAAAGAAAACTATCTACCATATTCTCTCTCTGGCTGTGTGTGTGTCTCGACAACGGATTAATAAAAGAAGTGTAAACTTCTTGGTTACAGAAACATGGTGTATTCATTTTATGAGGTTATTTACTTACCCATGATGTAAAAAATAGCTCTGAATAAACAACAACTGAGCAGAAGCGCTTGTCGACAGCCGCGGAAAATACGCGTCTGGTGTGAACAGGCAGGCGCCGGACCGCGCGTGATTTTCCGTTCCGCGCCGCTTCCGAGTCCGGTGTGAACCCAGCGTCAGTCAGTATTTTGAACTGTAGATGCAATTTTTAGCCTTGAGTCTGTATGGACACTCTAGGTCTCTATCAGCTGTTTTTCCCATTATTTTTCCTGCTGAGGCTCAAGCCGGTGTCATGGAGATCATGAGTTCTCAAATGAATTAAGATCTGGGACCGTATCGTAGGAACATCCTAACTCTGAATCCTATTTTAAATTTGTGTGCATGCACCTGTCGTCAGTCTGGTGGAAATGTTTTGTGAAAAGCTGGGCGACTCTGGCCCTCTATTGGTCCACTGATCCAGGACTGGCGCTAAACTCTGCAGGGCAAACTCCTGAAGACCTTGATTAGCCTGTTCAGGTGTGTTTGTTGAAGGTTGGAGATTAACTCTGTAGGAAAATGGATCTCCAGGGCCTGACTTACCAACCCCTGGTTTAAAAACATGCCATTATTTGTGAATGAGACCCATTATCTCAGTTTTCACTCCTGGTCCTCGGGACCAAATTTATTGCGTTAATGCAATGCAAATGATTTGGGTGATTATGCCAAATGTTGTCAGTTCATGTGACAATAATCTAAGATTATGTGAAAGGGAACATGAAGGGCTTTGGTCAATCCTTTAAATTTGCACAGTTTGGAATCTGGATGTTTTTCAGGTATATTCAAGCATATTTAAGGTTTGTGTTTGTTACAAATGTCCTAACCATGAGCATTCTCCCACACCGACAGCTGGTATAAAGACGGCGAGCTTCTGGAATTCTCTCATCCCGGATACATTTCCCTGAAAGATGACCACATCACAATCGTGGCGAACGCCATCAATGAGGGCACATACACCTGCGTTGTGAGGAAGAAGAACAAGGTGCTGACCACGTACTCTTGGAGGGTACGAGTGCGCTTCTGAGATACTCTTAAACATTTTGTTCACTTCAGAAGTAAAATTTCCTGATCATTTACTCTCCCCCACATCATCCAAGATGTTCACGTCTTTCTTTCTTCAGTCGAAAAGAAATTAAGGTTTTTGAGGAAAACATTCCAGGATGTTTCTCCATATAGTGACTTCAATGGAGTCCCAACGGGTTGAAGGTCCAGATGTGAGTTTCAGTGCAGCTTCAAAGTCTCGACACGATCCAGCCGAGGAATAAGAGTCTTATCTAGACAAACCATCCGCCATTTTATAACATAATAAACATTTATATACTTTTTAACCACAAATGCTGGTCTTGCACTAGCTGTGATGCGACACACATTACGTAATCACGTTGAAAGGTCACGCGTGATCCGGTTCATAAAAGTAAGAAAGGGCGAAAAACTCCATCTCATTTTCTCCAAATTATTTTTTTTTTTTTGTGAATGGCATTTGATTCAGTCTTTACACGTTCGCTTTGTAAACACTGGGTCAGTTCTTCCGCCTACGTCACGCTCGACCTTTCAACGTGATTACGTAATGTGTGTCGCATCACAGCTAGTGCAAGACCAGCATTTGTGGTTAAAAAGTATATAAATGTTTTAGTTTTTTTAGAAAATGACCAATTTGGACCTTCAACCCGTCGGACTCCATTGAAGTCACAGGAGAAAAATCCTGTAATGTTTTCCTCAAAAACCTTAAGGGGGCGGTTGATTATTTGACTTTTCTAGCTTTAGTTAGTGTGTAATGTTGCTGTTTGAGCATAAACAACATCTGAAAGTTACGACGCTCAAAGTTCAAAGCAAAGGGAGATATTTGCTTTTAAAGAAATCACTTTTTAAGGACTACAACAAACGGCTGGTAGAGACTACACCAGATTCCTCCCGGGTTAGTGACATCACAAACTCTACAATTTACATAAACCCGCCCCCGGAACACGATTTATAGATTATCAAGACAGAATATGCTAATCGATGACTAGAAGATAACTACACATCAGCTTCATAAATTCATCAACTAACATTCAGAAATGTCCTGTTTCTTCTACATCTCGTCACTTCTTCTTGAGTCTCTCCATCATTGTCTGACTCCGATTTTAACATAAAGGGCTAAAAGTTGTTTAAAATTTTCAGTGCATGTCTGTGTGAGTGCAAGCTGTTGAAGCTCCGCCCCCTGTGCCGGGAGCCGCAGCTCATTTGCATTTAAAGGAACAGACACAAAAACGGTGCGTTTTTGCTCACCCTCCCAAAAGTGACAATTTTAACATGCGATATAAAAATATCTGTGGGGTATTTTGAGCTAAAACTTCACACACACACTCTGGGGACATCAGAGACTTATTTTACATCTTGTGGAAAGGGCATTATAGCACCCCTTTGATTTCTTTCCGACTGAAGACAGACAGACATGAACTTTTGGACGTGGGGGAGAGTAAACTATCAGGACATAGTACTTCTGAAGTGAGCTGCTCCTCTAAGACACGGATTATAGCCAGAACACGAGCTCAGACCAGCGTCCTCGAACCCTGATCCTGTGGTTTCTGATCAAGGATGAAAGTTCATCACTCACTCGGGCACATATTCATATCAGTTCATTCACATTGCTAAAAGTTTTGATATCAGGGTTTTTACGTGTTGTAAATACATTTCTTATTTTGCCAAATAAAACAATTTATTCTATCAATTTGAAGCCTTTGTTTAATCGATTCAGAATGTTTGAAGTTTTAATCTTAAAATGACAAATTTCAAAAATGTATATGCATTTCTGAACGTCTTAGTATTGTTTGTTTCTTCAGTACTGAAGGTGACATGAACAAAACCTGACGATTCACAATATCCAGCGTGATCTGAGACTGTTCGTTTTAAATATTAATTGAGTTGGTTAAGATTAGCTGTATCGGACGAACAACACGACTGCTCTCTCACAAGCATTTTCCTTTCATAGACACAATAATCTTCTTCAAGCTTCTGGTTTCAGTTCTGCTGTAACGCACGGGGGACTCGGCCCGTCTCTGACTGTAACCGGTGTAAGATGCCGTCCGCATTACAAGCGTTTATTAGGAATCCTGAAGACATGGCAGCGATTTAAAGAGTGGAAAACTAGTGGAAAACAAGCGGTCATGAGGGTGGACGGCTCACTTCTGAAATCCTCTTTTACAGCTGGAAACAAACGATTCGAGACCTTATATAATGAGAGGAGCAAGTGGGGATTTAACTCCAGAAAAATGACTTGGAGATTTTCACATAACAGAACACTTTCATATCGGTCCAAACCCAGAAGACACTGTGCAGAAAACAAAAGAAGGATTTGTGAAGGATAAGCTGGCTGCGACTCAGAATACTGAAAGTGAAGCTTAATTAAAAACAAGCTTTTCAAACCCAAGCATAACATACAAGTGTGTGTGACTGAGGTGCTATATTCAGCCTTCTGAAGTCATATGAACGCTTAAGACCAAAATATACATTGTTATTCAATGGAAAACATCTCTACTGTAACTCTCAAATCAAATATGGCAACATTTTCTCAAGACATGCAAGAACAGTGATTGGCATTCATGCAGCGCTTCAGATTTACAGTGTCAGTGAAGAGGAAAGATTATTAATGAATAAAGGCCCAAGGATGATAACTCAACGACTCAACGATAAAGACCTTCTAAATGTAAAAGAATAGTCCACATCTATAACGAGGAACGATATGATTGGAATCACTTTGACAAACCATGTGTAAGTTCATAAGTCGACAGCATTGCTGAGTATTTCCTCCTTAAAACTGCAGTGAACCAAAGACAGTCTCAAACACACGCTTTGAAATCGCTGGTGTTTCTGACGTCACAAACTACCTTGTAACCAATCAGATCAACGTGTGATCGTCAACCAGTGGATCTCTGAGCTGAGTGAGTGAGTGGAGGCGGGGCTCATTTGCATATTCATAGAACCACGCATACTTAATGAGGCGAGGGTGTCGAGTTACAGTCAAGCTACAGTATTTTAAGGCTTGAAGAATATTTTTCAAGGAAAAAACGTTTAAATATGTAATTTTGGTGATCAAAGATGAGTTTTAAGGGATAAAGTGATTGACTACAGGGGGACTTTAAGGACCTAAAGACAGAGAATCACTCAATGTGAAGCAGGGTGGAAGGAAAGAACTAGCAGTTGATTCTCACACTTTACTATGCTCACTATTTCACTGATAAGTCACAGGGAAGTTTCTGTGCTTCTGAATGTTTCTCTGTGTGTGTGTGTGTGTGTGTGTGTGTGTGTGTGTGTGTGTGTGTGTGTGTGTGTGTGTGTGTCTCGGCCTTCATTAAAGCAAAACTGCACATATACAGAGCACAGAAACACATCGCAAAGCAGCAGGACAGTGACAGAACAAAGAAAAAGTTGAATGCCGTGTCAAAGTACTAGCATGACTAGCATGACAGCGATAGCTGCTGTGAGTGAGTGGAGGCGAATACTAAATGAGGCAAGGGTGTCGAGTTACATACAAGATATTTTAAGGTATGAAGACATTTTTTCAAAGAAAAAACATTTAATGTCATTTTGGTGATTTTTAGGACCGGTTCACAGAAACACAGAGCAGCAGGACAGTGGAATGCATGTGTGAGACGCTGAGGTTACAACTCGTCCGCCTAGTGGCCAACATGTCCATCAACATCGGAAAGTGGAAAAAGGCGTTGTGTGTGAGCGGCTCCTTAGAAGAAAAGTTTCTCTTAAACGGTTCCGTCAGGCGATTCACATACAGAACCTTCCAGGGTTTCCAAGATGGGATCATTTTATGAATTTAGTTTTAGCGATCTGGACGCACACCGTCCAGCCAATCAGAATTAAGTATTCAAAAAGACCATAGTATCAATGTTTTCAAAACAGTTTTATTTAATATTCATATATCACTAAAATGAGTTTTTTGATCCTACTCCTCAACTACCAGAAAAATAAACGCTCTGCTTGTTTTCAAGCTGGACAAAAGAACCAAGCAAGACAAACCAACACATTATATTTCAGAGGAGCATGAGGAATCTGAAGCACTCGAGCTTCACGGAGGTCCTCGGCGCTGTGAGAAACGGGTCCCCAGAGTGTGTGTGTGTGTGTGTGTGGAGTTCAGTGAACTGCTCTTAAAGTGAGTCTCAGCGTCATGACAGACGCGTTCAGAGAAACCCAGAGGCCATCGGGCTCAGAACTTCAGGCTGAATCCCGGACCGGCTTTGGACGCGCCCTGGTTCGCACTGGTCAAATGGAAACCAGTATCTTTCAGATCATCATCACCCTGAAGAGCACAACAGAAGAGATGAGGATCAGTAACAATAACCGGGAATTACAGGAAGAAAAAGACGAGCACATGAAAAGACAGTGATTTATTAGGTATTATATTGGTCCACAGAGACAGAACTGAGATTCAGAACAGCTTTAAAGGGATAGTTCACCAAAAACATCAAAGTCGTGTCATTAAATACTCACACTTATGTCGTTCCAAACCCGTCCTTTTGTTCATCTTGATGTAATTTAGGCTTTTACTAAAGTATGCTTGAAATTCTGTTCATAATTACATCGGTTCATAATTCATTCTGTTACCGAGTCTCTTCAGAAAATCTGGACTAAACGGTTCAGATCATATATATTAGTTTTACGATCTCTTTGTGAACTTTTTGAAGCGTCACAGTGGTAGTTGCGTAACTGTCAATGGAGGGACAGAAATCTCTCAGATTTCATTAAAATATCTTACGAAAGGACGGGTTTGGAACGACAGAAGTGTGAGTAAATTATGACAATTAAAATTTTTTGTGAACTATCCCTTTAAGTAACATGAACATGAATCTGTTCACAACCCATTTTTCTGCTGTAATGATTATTATTTATTTTTTTAAAGGGATATTTTCAATGACAAAACAATAATTAAACAAATGTTAAATAAAAATAATTAAAAAAGAATAGGCTCATTTGCATATTCATAGAACTGTGCATACTAAATGAGGCAAGGGTGTCAAGTTACATTCAAGATATTTTAAGTCGTGAAGACATTTTTTTCAAGGAAAAAACGTTTAAATATGTAATTCTGGTGATCAAAGATGAGTTTTAAAGGTGCAGTGTGTAATTTTTAGGAGGATCTGTTGACAGAAATGCAATATCATATTCATAACTATGTTGTCAGTGGTGTATAAAGACCTTACATAATGAACCGTTGTGTGTTTATTAGCTTAGAATGAGGTGTTTCTCTCTACACACACCGCGGGTCCGCTTACATCCACATGTTTCTACGGTGGCCCTGAGCGGACAAACACGTTTCCTCACGATGTTGTTCTTCATGATAATATTCGCAATAAAATCGTTTTACTGAATAATTAAGTAAACCTTATTTCTTAATTTATCTTTGTAAAGAAACCTCCGCTTAACTGGCTACTCTCTGCTGTCTCAGACGACGACATCACTTCCTGTCGGCCACCATAACTTCTGTTGGGTGCAGTTCACAACCTCACCACTAGATGCTGTTAAACTTACACACTGCACCTTTAAGGGCTAAAATGATTGAGTACAGGAGGACTTTAAGAAAGATGTTGAGCTGAGAGAGAGTACCATCTGGCTGAACTGTCCTCCCTCGGGTGCGCGCGGGCTGGTTCCTCTCTTCACGCGCTGCTGCTCGCTCTTGGCCGGCCAGGTGGGGAACATGGAGGGCTCGATGGGCAGCGGCGTCTCGCGCAGGTACTCATGTTTGAGCGCCTCATCAGCGCTGATGCGCTTCGCAGGGCAGTACGTCAAGAACCTGAGACGGGGAAGCAGACTGGTGAGAGAAAGTCCTGTAATGAACATCCCTGACCTCACTGAAGCTCGACTGTGACGCTATTCTCTTCTGGAAACAAACTTTGTTGCATTATTTTCCTGTTATCTCTGTAAAGCTGCTTTGAAACACTCTGTATTGTAAAAAGCGCTGTATAAATAAAGGAGACTTGACTTGATGTCAGGAGCAGCTGATGTGAACGTCACTGCAGGAACTGGAAGGGTGGATCGACCCGCTCTATATCACAGGAACGCTTATTTTTACCTGGAATTCAACCGTCCGTCAAGGTGCCGAACATCATCTTTAAGTCATTATATATTGTCAACACTTTAGTTTTTAATGTAATATCACAGTGTTTATTCTCAATGATTTATCAGTGCACATAATTATTGTGTTAATAATCTTGAATCAGAATCATTTCCTCTTGCAGCATCTCTTCTCTTCTCTGATGACGAGGGCGGGGCTATAACCTGTCACTCACATGAGATCAGCCAATAGCAAACCACAACCATCCAATCAATTCCCCACAGACACAATCAAGCCACGCCCACATTTGTTCTTGTTCCAGAAGCGTTTCACTCGATTATACGACACGTCACATCTTCACTTTCATGTTGACTTTAAAAGTTCTTGCGCTTACATTAAAGCCCCACTGAAGTGCTTTGTCTGATGCGTTCACGTAATTTCCACTGAAACAGAAGCTAAGGCGGGGCATATTGAATGGCTCCACCCCCTTTTCAAATAGCCAATAGTGTTTAGTTTCCCTCACAGACTGACAGCATCATGGAAGCGAATCCCAGCGCTAATGAAACGCTGGATTTAATAGTAGAGGTGTGAATAAAATAGTCATTTCATTCTTAACTAACGTACAGTTTCTGAGCAACTGAACACACACTGCAACCCATATGGGTCCGGTGTTTATAGCAGAGGGGGCGGAGCTTCAGAGTCTAGAGAGCATTTGATTGGACAGAAGATGTGATGAGAAGCTGAAGTGATGTCATAAAAATCCCTGATTCATTTTAGCAGAAGTGAGAGACTAAGTTTTGAATGCTTATATCTCCTAAATGTGAAGTCTGTCGTTGTTTTGTAAGACATCAGCTTATTCATAACCTTAAAGGGACACTTCACCCATTTGCATTAAGCTTTGTATTGTTAGAAACCCAGTCATATATTATAATAAACGTGGATTTTTCATTAATTTTTCCCTGAGATGGGAGAAATAAGGATTTAAGTGTTTTACTTCCTGCTTATTATGACGTAAAAATCATCATTTTGCGTCATAATAAGCAGGAAGTCACATTTCATTGAAAAGTATAGAGACTTCAAACACTAGCTCCTCATTATTCCAGGGGGCGGGACCCGCTCACGCTACAGGCCTATTACAGATCAGTGGGTGGGACTTCACTTTCTGAAACTAAAAGTAATATCCTCCATCTTGTTTGGAAGCTAAGCTAACAGCCACTGTGGAGCCAGCTGTGAAGATATGACAATAGCGGAGGGTAACGTTACTCAATATGATGTAGAAGAAGAGGATTTCGGAAGTCTGATGCTCGAATCAGGTGTTTGTGGCTACCTTTACAAGCCGCATAGCGAAGAGCAGCCGAGGCAGAAGACCTGCCTGTCGCGGACGAGAAGCCCAGACTGGCTCGAGCTGGGGGCGGACTGGTGGCGCCGGTGATCTCACTATGCAACTACGAACACAGAGATAGAGTCCGTCTGCTGCGAAGAATTTAAACGATGCCAATTTCTCCTGGACGAAATCTCAGAATCAGACGAGGACACGGACGTTTGTGTTGTGAACCATCCTAGTTTCGCACCGCATCTGACTGAACATCCCGGTAACGTTACCATGCAATAATTCACCACTTCGAAAGAAATACAAATGAGGAGTAATTCACTAATGAGTTCGCCAACTAACTAACGTTAGACATTTTGTGTGAAATGAATTTCAAGCTCCGGTGGTTAGCTAGCCTTATAGACGGATGAGTGATTCATATGCTGTTCTGGATTAGTGGGAGTGGCTTGCGCATCTGTGCAATGTGGTGCATTGTGGGAGTTGTTGTCTTTCATACAAATGCGTCCTGAAGTTACTTTCTTTTTTTCCTCAGTCAAGAAGGCACCAAATTCAAAATTTATTTTACATTTCGACTACATATATGACCCACTTTCAATAAAGATCAATGTTCCCATGGGTGAAATGCTCCTTTAAGGCTAACATATTCATAGTAAAAGCTAAAAAACTTGCATTTTGATTTCAGGGGGACTTTAAATCATCTCAAAGAATGAGTGGCATGTTTTCGACGCCACTCAACGGTCGGCTCTGAACTCAATGGACACAAAGTAAGAGATGCTAGAGGCTGCATCCTTCGAGGTCTGCGAGGGTCGTTGTGAAGTGGGACGGTCACTAGATATCCCAGTAAATTGTAACCCAATAATTGCATTTTCAAAGCAGTCCGACAGAATAACTGTGACCGAATGAGGCACATTTACTGTGATCTTAAACGTCCTTCCTCTTTCTTCTCATGTGATTGTGGTATTTTCAGCCCGGCTGTGATGCAGATCGACTCCCTCAAACTATGCAAACAAGAACGAGAGATTTCAACTGGAGAAATAAATCAGAGACGTCTGAAAACATGTCTAAGCAGCGCTCAGATCGATGTTTACTCCAGATGAACGAGTCGCAATCGCTCAACAGACTCGATGACAGGGTCTGTAAACATCCGGAAATGCTTCAGGTTTCCAGAACAAAACACATTAAGTTTAATGCATGAAAGACAGGGAACGCATATATCGGCAACCTGACAACACTTTCAAACACATTCAATGGCATTTATAACGTCTTAGTTATAGTCTTTAGTTCTTAAGTGCTTCATAATGTGAAGCAGCTGTTTCTGCACTTCAGCAAAACAACAGCAACACACACAGTTCTTCTGTCCGTGCGTGAGGAAGGAGGACTTCCAGGACATCTGAACCTCTTATAGTCATTCCTATGACGTGTTCTACACTGCTGGCACAACAGTCGGCTGATTTACTAATATAATCACTTGAATGAACTGATATCAACAAATCAGTAAGTGTTCTGTATCATTTGATATTGTTTCCTTTAAGTTAATAAAGATAAAGTTTTCTTTACATTTAATGTAGAATATAAATACTTCAGTCCCACTTTATATTAAGTGTCTTTAAAAACTATGTACTAACATTTAAATTAATCAGTAACACTTTACAATCAAGTCTCGTCAAGTCAAGTTTATTTATATAGCGCTATACAGATTGTATCAAAGCAGCTTTACAGTATTAAATAAAAAAAATACATCAATGTTTGTTTCTAGTGGAAAACGTCCACGTTTGGTAATGCTGATCAATAGTATTGTTGATTGATTAATTAAATTAAATATCCCCAGATATCCCCAACTGAGCAAGCCAAAGGCAACAATAAGGTTTCAACTGGTAATAATTGTTAACAATGAACAATTATTCTACAGTAAATGTTTACTTCTATATTTATTAATACACTTTTAAAATCACAAGTTATTTGTTAACGCTAGAACTAACATGAACAATCAACAACTGTATTTTTCATGAACTGACTCATAGTTAGTTCATGTTAACTAATACACCAATGTTAAGAGATTAAACCTTATTGTAAAGTGTTTCCAATTAATAATTTAATACAATGCACTTATTGTGTAGATAATAGGGCCGTCATGGCTAGCGTTACGTTATATCTTCACACTCTCATTCATGCAAATGTTTTTAAACCATTCAAGTGCGATAGGAGTTAAATTAAGTCTTATATGAGCGTTAAAGGAACCGTATGTAAGAAATGTATTTCAATTAATCATAAAATGGCCCTGATATGTCTCTAGACATTAAGAAATCATGTTAATTTCAAATACTTATATCACTGACAACAGTAGTCCGGCCAGGATATTATCATTTAAAAGTGAAGTTGCAGCCCTCAACTGATGTTGTCATGTTGTGTTTTGGCCTGAAGCTCCACCCCTCCACCTATCTACCAATCACGAAGTCAGTAGTGTTTCAGCATCAGGGTTGCCAGATCTGCTCTAGTTACCACAGCTGCAGATACAAACGTGTCGGATATAAAATGCCAGCCTATCTGGCAACCTGGAGTCAGGGGGGAGGGGGAGGGGATACACCGCTCTACAGTCATTTGAAAGTGATTGCAGTACCAGTTTTGGCCACAATCTTACATACGGCTCCTTTAAGAGTTGACAATAGGATGCGTGTCAGATCTGTGTCATGTGCGTCACAAAACGCATCTAAACCGGAAAGAGCTTTAGGATCGACTGTATTAATAGATTTGACCAGAAATCTGAGGTATATTTTACAGACTGCTGAAGATACAGAACAGAGAAGCGAATGAATCCCTGATTCACAGTAACGACTGGATCCAGGCAGAGAACGGGGGATTTGCAGTTCATTGTGTGTCAATATGATGAATTTAGGGGTAAAATCCCACCCTATATATTGTATTGAACTCATCAATTAAATATTCACCATCATATATTCTGCATAAGTTTTAGTGCTGGACAATATGATGATATATATATATAACACTGATATGAGTGATCACATGGATTTAGACTTATTATTGTGTTTATATAAAGCGTTCACAGGCAGGTTTGCAGTATGTATTTCCCCGGTGTGGAAATCAGGCTCATATAAATGTGAGTAAACATGATTCCTGCTGCATGTCAATATCCATGATCACTGGATCTGTGGTGAGTTGTAAGAAACACTAAATCGAGTCCAACCTTTAGTTTAAACTGATAATCGTTTGTTTTACTGGCGTTTCCTCTATTAAACCCAGTCACTCATCAGCTCTTCTGCCACTCAGGCCGGCTGAGGGAGTGTGTTCCTGCGGGAAACTGACCTCTATATAAAGTGTGACCAATAATTCTAGTAAATATAGAAATACACAAACACATGCTAGTGTTGCGCGCTCTTACTTGTTCATGAGGTCGAAGCCCTGGTCGGACAGCAGCGCACCGAAGCGCTTACGCAGGTTGTTGTAGGGATACTCTGTGAAAGTCATCTTCTTCACCGCTGGAAGCTCACTGTATCCCGGCCAGATCTTCTCACTGGGGGAGCCCAGGTCCTACACACACACACACACACACACACACACACACACGTCAGCTGTGAACACGTCCAATCCAGCAACTCTACTGTGTTCAGTGTCTACAGTAGTGTTGACTGTGACGAGCTGTGTTCCCGAGACTGAGACGAGATGACACCAAGGTTATTAAACGATAAGTGTGACTATTAACAAGCGATATTATTGATGGGAGAAAAAAGGACACATAATATGACTGGCCTACAAGTGTTGAGTGCGGTTGCCAGATGTCACCTTGTGTTGAAATCCCCCAATCAGAGCTTTTCTCTTAAAATGCTACATTTCTGCCTGGTGTCTTACTGTAATATTAGCAATCTGGCAACCCTGTGCTCTCTCTACAGTCTACACCACAGAAGCAGCGCCGAGGAAGAGGAAGATCTTCAGTGATGAACCGTAATAAATCCAAACATGAATCTCGACTATATTGTGGTTTCTGAATAAATGTACTTCTGTAACCTCTGTGTGACGACTAGCTGATGTTGTAATGGCAGGACTACAAACCAGGCTTTCACAGATTCACTCTTTCTGCTTTGCAACTGTAGATCATTTACATGCACAAACAACTACATTTCAGACAACAACAAAAGCCCTATAAAAGAGTCTGAGGCGTGTTCAGAAATGACTCTCGAGCTGGATATCATCTTCGGTGACATGCTAACACTGAAAGAGGAGCAAATCTATGGTTTTAAATGCTAGTACTGGCACTTATAATCCCATCAAAAAACTGGGTAATACTTTATTAGACAGACCGGTTAAACAGAGATAGTAAACCAATGAAGATGGAGAATGTTCCCCGTGCTTTCAAAATAAAAGTCCAGCTTCCAAATCATCAAGCAAGCAGAAAAACGTATCGGCATATGCTTATAATAAGAACAAAAAAGCCAAATATCAGCTGATATAACGGCCTTGGTGATATAACGGTCCCCACTAGTCAATCCCACAGTCTTCACTGGCATCAACAGGCATTATCCAGCTCTGCATCCTGATAAACTCATTACTACAACTCTAATTACTACTCTTGGGATCAAGCTTTCAAAAACTGCTGTTTTTTAATTTCCCATTTGCTATTTAATTTTCTTGCCAAAAATATTGCACCGGCTGGGCAGCCAATCAAATCCCACTTTGGGCTGCACTAATCCTAATCCGGGATACTGTGCACAATAGACAGTGTTTAGAAAGGGATTCAGCAGTGTGTGTTTGCACTGGGATTCGGCAGTGTGTGTTTGCACTGGGATTCGGCAGTGTGTGTTTGCACTGGGATTCGGCAGTGTGTGTTTGCACTGGGATTCGGCAGTGTGTGTTTGCACTGGGATTCGGCAGTGTGTGTTTGCACTGGGATTCGGCAGTGTGTGTTTGCACCCTGGGATTCGGCAGTGTGTGTTTGCACCCTGGGATTCGGCAGTGGCAGTGTGTGTTTACACTGGGATTCGGCAGTGTGTGTTTACACTGGGATTCGGCAGTGCAGTGTGTGTTTGCACTGGGATTCGGCAGTGTGTGTTTACACTGGGATTCGGCAGTGCAGTGTGTGTTTGCACTGGGATTCGGCAGTGTGTGTTTGCACTGGGATTCGGCAGTGTGTGTTTGCACTGGGATTCGGCAGTGTGTGTTCTGGGATTCGGCAGTGTGTGTTTGCACTGGGATTCGGCAGTGTGTGTTTGCACTGGGATTCGGCAGTGTGTGTTTGCACAGGGATTCGGCAGTGGCAGTGTGTGTTTGCACTGGGATTCGGCAGTGTGTGTTTGCACTGGGATTCGGCAGTGTGTGTTTGCACTGGGATTCGGCAGTGTGTGTTTGCACTGGGATTCGGCAGTGTGTGTTTGCACCCTGGGATTCGGCAGTGTGTGTTTACACTGGGATTCGGCAGTGTGTGTTTGCACTGGGATTCAGCAGTGTGTGTTTGCACTGGGATTCGGCAGTGTGTGTTTGCACTGGGATTCGGCAGTGGCAGTGTGTGTTTGCACTGGGATTCGGCAGTGTGTGTTTGCACTGGATTCGGCAGTGTGTGTTTGCACTGGGATTCGGCAGTGTGTGTTTGCACTGGGATTCGGCAGTGGCAGTGTGTGTTTGCACTGGGATTCAGCAGTGTGTGTTTGCACTGGGATTCGGCAGTGTGTGTTTGCACTGGGATTCGGCAGTGGCAGTGTGTGTTTGCACTGGGATTCGGCAGTGTGTGTTTGCACTGGGATTCGGCAGTGTGTGTTTGCACTGGGATTCGGCAGTGTGTGTTTGCACTGGGATTCGGCAGTGTGTGTTTGCACTGGGATTCGGCAGTGGCAGTGTGTGTTTGCACTGGGATTCGGCAGTGTGTGTTTGCACTGGGATTCGGCAGTGTGTGTTTGCACTGGGATTCGGCAGTGTGTGTTTGCACTGGGATTCGGCAGTGTGTGTTTGCACTGGGATTCAGCAGTGTGTGTTTGCACTGGGATTCGGCAGTGGCAGTGTGTGTTTGCACTGGGATTCGGCAGTGTGTGTTTGCACTGGGATTCGGCAGTGTGTGTTTGCACTGGGATTCAGCAGTGTGTGTTTGCACTGGGATTCAGCAGTGTGTGTTTGCACTGGGATTCGGCAGTGTGTGTTTGCACTGGGATTCGGCAGTGTGTGTTTGCACTGGGATTCGGCAGTGTGTGTTTGCACTGGGATTCGGCAGTGTGTGTTTGCACTGGGATTCGGCAGTGTGTGTTTGCACTGGGATTCGGCAGTGTGTGTTTGCACTGGAAGTGATACATTTCGGTTCCGAAAACTAAAAAGATTAAATTATGATTAGGGACGCACCGATATGAACATTTTGCCTGATACCGATAATTATTAATATTTGAAAGCCGATAACTGATATATTGGCCCATGAATCTGAATCCAAATTTTTATATAATTTTCGAGAGCCTGATTACAAAATCAAAAGTCTCACCAGTAAAAGCCTCGTTCCAAACACACGATTATGATGTTCTCATGATCAGACTTGCACTGAACTGTACTTTCCTTTTCTGAAGTGATTCCAATCATATTTCAAGCAATTGATAACCGTCATATTGAACAGTGCGGATCTGAAGCGTCTCAGCTGGAGGAGATAATACATTATTCATCGGCTTTAATATATCGGACAAACTTTTTTATCAGGCCGATAACGATAACTTTAAAAATGAACACATCAGCTGATACCGATATGGTGGCCGATATATCGCACATCCCTAATTATGATGTAAAAATAAGTGTTTATTTATCACGATTAATCTGTATATCTGCATTATTGCGGCCACCGAGCGCTTTTAAAAGTCATCAGCCACTGGTGGTTTGTGTGCAAACTAATACTCTATGATACAGACGACTCTCCTGGTCCCTCCTAACAAACAATGTAACAAAAATAAATTCATGCACATGATTATCAGCAACATCATATATACAGTAGTTTGAATGTCCTCAGCAACTATAGATCAACATACTTTTTATTAATTACTTTTTTTGCAATGTCTATTCATGTGTGCAGACGTCTGTGTGGTGTTATGCGTGTAATGGGTGATGAATGTTGCTCCTGGTACAGTCTGTGAAAACAACTCTCTATCGAGGACAATAAAGAATGAATATGAATATCAACACTGATGAGTATATTGTAATAGCCTTATCAGAAATCACTGGTTTAATTAACTGAAGACATTCAGGATGTGATGAAACATACCTTGAAAATTTTGTTAATTTGATCAATCTCGGATTTGCCAGGGAATAGAGGCTTCTGGGTGAGCAGTTCTCCGAATATACAGCCCACCGACCACATGTCCACGGCTGTGGAGTATTCCTGTCAGGAGACACATGAGAGCATGTACTGATCAAAATCTGATCACACAACAGAGCGAGAGCGAGCGTCTACCATCAACAAACTCGACTCCAAGAGTGATGATTTACACCTGATGAAGACGAGACTAAAGAAACATCCAAAATATCAATGCAATATCATTTATCAGAACTTTATTACAAAACATTCCAGTACAAAAACAATACAGCATGTGCAGCGATTAATCACACCCAAAATAAAAGTCTGTGTTTGCATAATATGTGTGTGTGTGTGTGTGTGTGTGTGTGTGTGCGTTGTATAATTATTCTGTATATATAAATATACACACATGCATGTATATATTTCAGAAATATTTGTTATTTATATATAATATAAATGATATATAAATATATATATATATATATATATATATATATATATACAGTATATATGCAAATATTTCTGAAATATATACATGCATGTGTGTATTTATATATACAGAATAATTATACAACGTACACACACACACACACACACACACACACACACACACATATATATTATGCACACAGACTTTTATTTTGGATGTGATTAATCGCAGGGCTTGAATTTCAGCGCGGGATTGCGGGTATTGCGCATAATTTTAATCATTCCCGCAGGTCTCCCACTTATAATGCGGGAAATTCCCACAAACATTGATTCACTTTAGCATGTAGGTTGTATTAGTAAATTAATCCACACAGATTATAAAATCAAATCAGTCATTTTAAAACTGTCTGCGAGACGCAATTTCATAAACAGCGTTAATGATTCAGCGTGAGTGATTCAGCGTGAGTGATTCAGCGTGAGTGATTCAGCGTGAGTGATTCAGCGTGAGTGATTCAGCGTGAGTGATTCAGCGTGAGTGATTCAGCGTGAGTGATTCAGCGTGAGTGTTCAGCGTGAGTGATTCAGCGTGAGTGATTCAGCGTGAGTGATTCAGCGTGAGTGTTCAGCGTGAGTGATTCAGCGTGAGTGTTCAGCGTGAGTGATTCAGCGTGAGTGATTCAGCGTGAGTGATTCATAGGGCTGGGCAAAAAAATCGATTTTTCGATTAATCGTTTTTTAAAATGTGGTCGATTCAAAATCAATTCTCAAACGCCAAGAATCGATTTTTTTCCATCTTTATGTATTAGTTTTCCTCCACTGTTCATAGGCTTGCAAACTCAATTTTATAGCTAATGCTGTGAGATTTTATGGTAGTTTTATCTAAATCATAAAATAACCTCAATTAGTGCTGCACGTTTAATCATATCGCAATCGCTATGACAAGCCTATACGCAATTAGGGTATATGACCAAAATGCTGCCAAAATGCTGTCGTGACTGTGACAGAAAAACTTGCGATGATATCGTGCGTGCGCACAAGACAGCACAGAATAGAATTATCTTTCGCGCTTGAACGAAGAACACACACAATTATGCCAAAATGTATTTTTGTCGAGTATCTTTATAACTAAGAGCAGTCTTATGACGAACGTGAAGAGTTGTGCCTCGTGAGAGAATGAGTCCGCGTGTGAGTTCCGCGTCTCTGTCAACAGCGGCTGGTCTTAAAGGGACAGTACACTGTAGCCACTAATTATCTCTGTCATTTAAGTTAATCAAAGAACAAAGAGAACAGAGAAAAACACTCACTGCTCTTGAATAAAGAACTTTTGTAACTTTGATTAGTCAATATATAATTTATAATTAATGCAACACAGACTGTTTGATCATTTTATTCAATTTCTGTATGGCCTAGCTGTTAGACAGGAAGGGCACATATTATATTATATGCAACGTTTTTATATGTTGGTTTATGTGAGGATTGTTAACCTGTTTGATCAAGACATGCGACTGTTCTGACTTGTCCAATTTTCAGCATCAATTTTTCATCTTGCATCAAAATCCTGTCTATTCATTGTATGCATTTGAAATATAGAGTTGGGTTCTGTTTTAATGTACCCAAGTGTACCTAAAATAAAAAGAGTTTAATATACAGGTTTGTAGCTCTTAATTTCTTTTTATTAATTAAACACTTGAAAACTTGTTCACTTTTTTTTCTTTTCTTTTTCTTTTTTTAATAAATATAGGATTTGTATTTAATATTCATTGAGTGAGTCGAATCGAAATTAATTTAGAATCGAAATTGGAAAAATCGAATCGAGAATCGAAATCGAAAATCGAATCGAGAATCGAAATCGAATCGAATTAGAGCTTGCGAATCGAAATCGAATCGAATTGTAACATCTGAATCGATACCCAGCCCTAGTGATTCAGCGTGAGTGATTCAGCGTGAGTGATTCAGCGTGAGTGATTCAGCGTGAGTGATTCAGCGTGAGTGTTCAGCGTGAGTGATTCAGCGTGAGTGATTCAGCGTGAGTGATTCAGCGTGAGTGATTCAGCGGTGCTGCGTCTCCTATCAGCTCGTTAAGAGATGCAGGCGATAATACACTCTCACGTTTCAGGAGTCGGGATAGACGGGATTGTCACTTGCATAATCGGGCCAGCATTGCATCATGAGTAACTAAAGTTTACCATTTGCACGTCTTTTAAAGTCTTACCAGTTTAAACATTCACGCGATTTTAAACTATTCGGTACTTGCATTTTACATTTACATTACTTTTACATTTGATTACTTTATTCAGTCTCTGTAGTATTTCTGAATACTAGTGTTAGACCTAAGCAAACACTTTTCTCTTTATTTGGATCTTTATTCTATTGTATTTATTTGTGCTACTTTTTTTAATTTAATTCAAAGATTGAAATCAAGCTTCCTTGTGTTGTGTAAATTCTTAAGAACAAAATGACCCCATTGTAAGAATGCAATGAGTGAGCATACATTTAGGCCAGATACATGTAATAAAAAAAAGTCTAAACTCCCCCCCCCCAAATTAAAAATTCCCCCCCATAAGAATCACCTAAGGGGGGATTTCCCCCCCATTTTCCAAAATGAAATTCAGGCCCTGAATCGCTGCACAGCCGAAAACAAAACAAAACTTTTGACGTTTACAAAAGAGTATTCACATATATGAAATATAAATCGACATCATGGGACGTCGTCTTCACTTCTGATTACAAAATATATACTATATAGCAAATCTGATTGTTTGTATCTTTTCAAAGTGCAAACTGTAT
The DNA here is from genome assembly GCF_965113295.1 of Leuciscus leuciscus. Taxonomy (NCBI): domain Eukaryota; kingdom Metazoa; phylum Chordata; class Actinopteri; order Cypriniformes; family Leuciscidae; genus Leuciscus; species Leuciscus leuciscus. The sequence continues at coordinate 41,723,259 of NC_138737.1, read as the reverse complement.
AAGGCATGAAAATATTAGGATATTATTAACATTATGATTTTATGTAAAGCTGTCAAAACAACGTGTATTATACAAATAAATCTGACTCGATTTGCTTTGAGGATTGTCTTCGGGATTATGGGTAGTGGAGTATTTACAGGCGTATATGTAACGGTTTCATGTATTAATCACCTTTTTTACTGTCAATTTGTGAACAGCTTTTAACAAAACTTTAGTTCATCTATAAAAGGCTGATGTTTATGTGACGTTTGTCGGGGAAATCGAACGGATGACGTCACGTGTGCTCCCGACAGGTGTCGCTAATAACAAGGCTTTCCAAATTGTACATATAGGCTCTTTAAACAATATTTCTGTATCTTCTACAGGAGCATAAGTCTTCACTTCATCTAAAGCTCACGGCAGGTCCGTCTTAAAGGCTTATATGTTTTTGTTTACTGCGAAGAATATGTTTGGATCCCAATGCTTGCTCTCTGTACACACATTACATTGTATTTAGTGATTATTTCTGGGGCGTCCTGATCTCCGGCTCTGTCCTGCAGGTGTGTGTGTGTGCGTGATGATGATGTCATCGACTGACCTTTGCCCCCAGCAGCAGGTCAGGTGACCGGTACCACAGCGTGACCACCACAGGTGTGTAGGGCTTGAGCGGAGAGCCGTACTCTCGTGCCAAACCAAAGTCTCCAATCTACAAAACACATTCACATCTTAGCTAATCTTCTGAATATCACAGTCATATTAACAGCATTAAAGGGACAGTTCACACAAAAACAATATATATATGCAAGCAAGTGATGATGTGTAACTAGCAGGGCTGGGCATTGACACAAACTTCATGATTCAATTCCGATTTACAAGCTTGTGATTCGATATAGATTAATTTGGATACACACTGCCGTTCAAAAGTTTGGGATCGGTACTTTTTGGGGGGGGGGGGGGGGGGGCATTTATTTGACTAAAAAATACAAAAAAGTAATATTTTAAAATATTATTACAATGTAAAACAGCTGTTTGTAAATATGTGAATATATATTGTAAAATGTAATTTCATCAAAGCTGAATTTTCCGCATCATTCCTCCAGTCTTCAGTGTCACATGATCCTTCACAAATCATTCTAATATGATGAAACATTCATTATTATTCTCAATGTTGAAGACAGTTGTGGACACTTATATTTCAGGGTTCTTTGAAGAATAGAAAGTTCAAATGAACAGCATTTATCTTTTGTAACATTATAAATGTCTTTACTGTCACTTGCTGAATAAAAGTATTGATTTCTTTAATTTCCCCCAAAAACAGAACCTACTGACAAACTTTTGTTACAACGTTTAATGTTACAAAAGATTCTATTTAAAATAAATGCTGTTCTTTTGAACTTTCTATTCATCAAAGAATCCTAAAAATCCTGTTTTCATCATTGATAATAATCATAAATGTTTCTTGATCATCAAATCCTCATATTAGAGTGATTTGTGAAGGATCATGTGACACTGAAGACTGGAGTAATGATGCTGAAAATTCTGTTTTGATCACAGGAATAAATTACACTACCATATATTCACATAGAGAACAGCTGATTTGCACTAAAAAACACATTAAAGACACACAAACACACAGACTTTGTTTCATATCAGAAGTGTAAAAGCTGACTGTGATTATTGGATGGCAGGAGCTACAGATAGTGTTAGTTAGTTTAGTTCTCGCATCAACTGAAAGCAGAACTGACTAGAAGATCGAACTTGAGATTTAATAATCAATCAGTTGATACAATCAAAAGTCAATATGTTTAGCCCAGCCCTGGTAACGGATGAATCCAGCTGATAGCCAATCTTATTAGGCAAATGCTTTATTTCTTATAGGAAAATATCATTAATCTGAATAAAAAGAGTTTCCATGTGAGTGCTGTGATGAGGTCACGGCTGTCTGACCTTCAGGATGCCCTTGTGGCTGAGCAGCAGGTTTGAGGTCTTCAGGTCCCGATGAAGGATCCAGTTATCATGCAGATGCCGAACACCCCTGAGCAGCTGGATCATCAGGGTCTTGACCTCGCCTCAACGGGACAGAAACAGCTTAAGTCAGCCTCGACATCGAGTCACTACAGTGCGTGCAGAATTATTAGACACGTTGATTTTCTGATCATATTTTTTTTTTTTCAGGCAGCAAAATAAATATATAAATACATACAGTATATATGACCCTGGACCACAAAACCAGTCACATGGGTCAAGCTTTTGAAATTGAGATGTACACATCATCTGAAAGCTGTATGAATAAGCTTTCCATTGATGTGTGGTGTGTTAGGATAGGACAATATTTGGTCGAGATACAACTATTGAAGATCTGGAATCTGAAGGTGCAAAAGAATCGAAACATTGAGAAAATCTCCTTTAAAGTTGTTCATTTATGTTGGCGATTGTGAAGCATTCACTCACACAAATACATGTTTTATATATTTACAATAGGAAATTTACTAAATATCTTCATGGAACATGATCTTTACTTAATATCCTAATGATTTTTGGCATAAAAGAAAAATCCATAATTTTGACCCATGTTGGCTATTGCCACAGATATCCCCGTGCGACTCGAGACTTACTGCCAAAACATTCTGGAAGATGAATTCTTCAAACCGTGGCACAAGAGGATCTGCTGCTGGTCCCTCAAGACTCACTCTCCATCTGTCGGTCTATAACGCCTATAAAGACCAGTCTTCATGTGTTTTACTACACTTCAGCTTGTGATTCTTATTAAAGCGTAACTCTCGCCAAAATGCAACCTGTGGTCTTTTTGTTAGTCTACCCGAGGCAAACTTTCATTTAAAAGCAGAATTAGGATGGAAACGCCACTAAGTTTGACCGTATTTTAGTTTTCGGTCAAATGGCCTTGTGAAAGGGAGTGAATGGGAGTGCTTGAGGCATGACTATGATAGCATCAAAATCACTATTTTTAAAACACTAAGAAGGCTCGACACAACATGAAACTGTGCTGGAAGTATCACCAGAGGCTCTACACATGAACATTGTTTGTGTACACAGAGTTTACTAAAAAAAAAAATATTTTGTACGTCTCACTTTATCAGTTAGTGTTTCCGGAGGCAGCACTCCCATTCACAAGGCCATTTGACACGAAACTATGGTCAAACTTAAAAGTGGCGTTTCCATTCTAATTATGCTTTTACACGAAAGTTTGCCTCGGGTAGAGTAACACAAAGACCCTAGGTTGCATTTTGGCGAGAGTTACGCTTTAAGAAGTAATTTTTTAAGGATTCTTTACCTAATGGACTACAAGATAAACCTGAAAAACATCGTTCATTTCATTTATATGTTTGTTCTGTTGTATTTATTTGTGCTATTGCTCATAATTTGATTATTGGTTCCCATGTTTTGCTTACTGTTTAAGTTAGTTAATCTAGTAGCTTTTGGTGTCATAACCTTATTTATCATGGTTACATGTGTCAAAAATAATGAGAACAATACTAGGCTTGTTTTATAGGCCAATTTTCTTTTCATTTACTTTATAAATTTTTTGTTGTGGAGCCAGTGAAAAATTTGAACCACTGACCCGATCAGGCCAGTAGAAAACATACTTCGCGTTGAGTCCTGGATTGTTATTAAGATCTTTTAATTTAATTATTTAATTACTATCATTTTTAGGACTCCACCTAACCCAAGTCTCTGAGATCCTGATATCTAAAAGGGTTCCTGATGGTTTCACACTTCATTCTTCACTGTTTCGCAGTTAATGTGTCTTTTCTCCTCCACCTGTAGTTGTGTCTGACCCTGCTGACCCAATGAGCCTTTCACTGTCCACTGGTCATGCTTTAAAGCTGCTCTAAGTGATGTCACGTGTTTTTTAGGCCAAAACATTTTTTGTCACATCCAGCAAACATCTCCTCACTGTCCGCTCGCTGCCTGTCCCCTGAACACACTGTAAAGACACGCGGTCTCTGTAGACACCACAGGCTCCACAAATGGCAACAAAAACAAACTGGCCCAGCCTGGACCACGAAACATAACAAACAGTGTTCCAGCCAATCACCGACAAGAATGATTTGGGGGTGGGGGGGGGGGGGCAGCTTTGACTCCAGTTTCTAGAACTGTATTCTTCTCATGGGCATTTCATCATATTTGTTATGAGTTAAATCTCTTTTTTGGCTTATTTCATCTGTCAAAGAAAACGTGTCTAATAATTACCCACACCTGAATATAAGCCGTTTTTCATTTCCAGCCTTCAGGAACTATTATATATCACTTAAATATGATTAAATACTACATTAATAGTAGTTATTAAGACTAATGTGGTTTGGAATTGGTCAAAAGTGCCTGAAAAAAAAAATCAATGAGCCTAACAGACATCATGAATTCCCAAGGTTAAGGTCATAGGTCATACCAGGCAGGAAGGGCTGTTTCATGGTCTCCATGAGGCTCTTCAGGTCATGCTCTACATAATTCATCACAATGTAGATTTTATCCATATTACTGCCGACGACGATCTCCTGCAGGACAAGCACACACTCATTAACAACCACCAACTACACAGGTTATTAATATTATTACAATAAAATTGCTTTAATAGCTGGTAAGAATGTTTAAGGTCTCATTTATTAAAATGAGTTAATGATTTAATTTAAATGAACTGACAGTGAGCAATATATATTTCAAAACATTTAATAATCTTTGTCACTGTTAGTTAATAAGTGAACAGTGGCGTCTCATATCAGCGATATCATATTTCACACGAGGAGGGATCCAGTCTAGATGAGTTTATGGTTTAAATATTTCCTCTACTCTAACAGAGGGTTTGATTAATGAGGCGTATATATGCAAGGTTTTCTTCCACTGTACTGGGGGAAGACTTGGGGGAAGACTTGGGGGAAGACTTGGGGAAGACTTGGGGGAAGACTTGGGGGAAGACTTGGGGGAAGACTTGGGGGAAGACTTGGGGGAAGACTTGGGGGAAGACTTGGGGAAGACTTGGGGGAAGACTTGGGGGAAGACTTGGGGGAAGACTTGGGGGAAGACTTGGGGGAAGACTTGGGGGAAGACTTGGGGGAAGACTTACTGTTCCTACAATCATTTCATTTAATTTTTTCAGATCGATTTATTGTAGTGGAGCCATAATAATAATAATACTTATTGTTGCACACTTCCTTTTTCTTTCTCTTTCTCTCTTCCTTTTTTCTTTCTCTCATCCTTTTTTCTTTCTCTTTCTGTCTTCCTTTTTCTTTTTTCTTTCTCTCTTTTAATTTCTCTTTCTCTCTTCCTTTTTTCTTTCTCTTTCTCTCTTTCTTTCTCTTCCTTTTTCTGTCTTCCTTTTTTCTTTCTCTTTCTGTCTTCTTTTCTTTCTCTCTTCCTTTTTTCTTTCTCTTTCTCCCTTTTTCTTTCTCTTTCTCCCTTTTTCTTTCTCTTTCTCCCTTTTTCTTTCTCTTTCTGTCTTCCTTTTTCTTTCTCTCTTCCTTTTTTCTTTCTCTTTCTGTCTTCTTTTCTTTCTCTCTTCCTTTTTTCTTTCTCTTTCTGTCTTCCTTTTTCTTTCTCTTTCTCCCTTTTTCTTTCTCTTTCTGTCTTCCTTTTTCTTTCTCTTTCTCCCTTTTTCTTTCTCTTTCTCTCTTCCTTTTTTCTTTCTCTTTCTCCCTTTTTCTTTCTCTTTCTGTCTTCCTTTTTCTTTCTCTTTCTCCCTTTTTCTTTCTCTTTCTCTCTTCCTTTTTTCTTTCTCTTTCTCCCTTTTTCTTTCTCTTTCTCCCTTTTTCTTTCTCTTTCTGTCTTCCTTTTTCTTTCTCTTTCTCCCTTTTTCTTTTTGTCTTCCTTTTTCTTTCTCTTTCTCTCTTCCTTTTTTCTTTCTCTTTCTGTCTTCCTTTTTCTTTCTCTCTTCCTTTTTTCTTTCTCTTTCTGTCTTCCTTTTTCTTTCTCTTTCTGTCTTCCTTTTTCTTTCTCTTTCTCCCTTTTTCTTTCTCTTTCTCCCTTTCTCTTTCTGTCTTCCTTTTTCTTTCTCTCTTCCTTTTTTCTTTCTCTTTCTGTCTTCCTTTTTCTTTCTCTTTCTGTCTTCCTTTTTCTTTCTCTTTCTCCCTTTTTCTTTCTCTTTCTCCCTTTTTCTTTTTCTGTCTTCCTTTTTCTTTCTCTCTTCCTTTTTTCTTTCTCTTTCTGTCTTCTTTTCTTTCTCTCTTCCTTTTGTCTTTCTCTTTCTGTCTTCCTTTTTCTTTCTCTTTCTCCCTTTTTCTTTCTCTTTCTGTCTTCCTTTTTCTTTCTCTTTCTCCCTTTTTCTTTCTCTTTTCCTTTTTCTTTCTCTTTCTCCCTTTTTCTCTTTCTCCCTTTTTCTCTCTTTCTCCCTTTTTCTTTCTCTTTCTGTCTTCCTTTTTCTTTCTCTTTCTCCCTTTTTCTTTCTCTTTTCCTTTTTTCTTTCTCTTTCTGTCTTCTTTTTTTCTTTCTCTTTCTCTCTTCATTTTTCTTTCTCTTTCTCTCTTCATTTTTCTTTCTCTTTCTCTCTTCATTTTTCTTTCTCTTTCTCTCTTCCTTTTTTATTTCTCTTTCTCCCTTTTTCTTTCTCTTTCTGTCTTCCTTTTTTATTTCTCTTTCTCCCTTTTTCTTTCTCTTTCTCCCTTTTTCTTTCCCTTTCTCTCTTCCTTTTTTCTTTCAGAAAACAGAAAGAAACCGGATGTTTGTCAGTTTATTCGGTCTTAAAGTGACATCAGCCTAATATTCCTGCTGTTCTCGGTGTCATTTATTTTAATAAAACAATAAAATACAGCTTTAACGAAGATGAACAAATAGTCTTATTTTACATTTAGGCTTAATTATTGATTCTGTACCTGAATAGTGTTAGACTGTAACTTTGTTATTTAGTGTTAATCTCTGCTTGAGTATTTGTGTATTTGTTCTTATTTTATTACTGACTGTTCACTTGTTTTCAATAATGTGTGAACTTTATCAGTTAGACTAGCAGTGTTTGATGTGGTATCGAAGAACTTCAAGTGAGCTTTAAATAATAACTGAAAAGCATGCGTGTGTGTGTGTGTGTTGTCTGACCCTGACGGTGACGATGTTGGGGTGCTGGGCCTTCAGGATGGTGTTGATCTCCCGCAGAGAGGTGATGGGGAAGCCCTCCTTCTCCTTCTCCATCTTCAGGCGCTTCAGGGCCACGATCTCATCAGTCTTCTTGTCCTTCGCTCGATACACCACTCCATACGTGCCTTCCTCAATGCGGTTCAAGCACTGGAACTCCTCTACGCTCCGACAGCCCTGAGCACAGACAGCAGAGAGAGAGTGTGTGTGTGAGAGAGAGAGAGAGAGAGTGTGTGTGTGTGTGTGTATGTGTTTGAGTGTGTGTGTGTGTGTGTACCTGTAAAGCGGGCAGGTATTTGGGCAGCTGCTTCTTCAGCTCCACAGGAGAGATGGGAGGAGACTCTGGGATGTAGTTCTCCTCAGGAGTGGCTGAGTGAGACGGAGACTGAGGCGTGACGTCGACCGGCTCTTCCTCTTCTTCCTCGGCCTCCTCTTCCTCAACGCTCACCTCAGAGTCGTGATCAAACCGAGACTCGGGAACTGGCAAAACAACAACACACTCACATTTATACCAATGAACTCACAAGACTTGAGGAAAATATTCATGACCTTACATGTTAAAGGTGCAGTGTGTAAGTTTAGCGGCATCTAGTGGTGAAGTTGTGAACTGGACACAATAAGTTACGGTGGCCGACAGGAAGTGATGTCGTCGTCTGAGACAGCAGAGAGTAGCCAGTTAAACAATGAGGTTTCTTTACAAAGATAAATTAAGAAATTATGTTTACTTAATTATTCAGTAAATCGATGTTATTGTGAATATTATTGTGACTTGTTCATCATTGTGTCAGTGTTTTATTCGCTGACTTTAGCTGAAGCTTCTTTACACGAAGAACAACACAGTGAGGAAACGTGTTTGTCCGCTCAGAGCCACCGTAGAAACATGTGGATGTAAGCGGACCCGCGGTGTGTGTAGAGAGAAACGCCTCATTCTAAGCTAATAAACACACAACGGTTCATTATGTAAGGTCTTGAAAACATAGTTATGTTTATGATATTGCATTTCAGTCAACAGATCCTCCTAAATATTACACAATGCACCTTTAATTAATAAAAATAAATGTTTAAATTTCACCATAGCATATCTTAACCAAAATTAGTCACTATGACTTATCCCAAAAATTCTGGGTTTATTTTTTCCCCCAAAACTTTTCCAGGGAAGTAATTCCGTGATTTTCCAGGGTTTTCACGAGCTCTGCGCAGTCCCATCATACCATGTAAGAGATATTTGAGAATGCTACAATATAAATCTCAATAAAAGCAATGCTCACTGGGAGGAATGTGGTTTCCATTCTCTCGGTCCTCTTCCTCCTCCTCTGACTGTTCCTCATCACTCAGGACTCCTGGGGAAACACATTCTCAGAAATTACAGTTTTCCAAATCATATTAAAAATGTACATCGTTTAATGTCCCAATGCACTCTGAAAGTAAAGCACAGAACATATAAACATCCGGACATGATTATGGTTCATGTGCTCAACAGATACGTGTGTGATGCTCAATGCATACAAGTAATCTCTGATGTAATGTGAGCAGAAATGTGGCAATAGACATTTCATATTTCTCTTTAATCACGACAGATGTGACTGATTTAATTGTGTCGGGGCATTTTTTGCGCCGTATGTTGAACTTGTGGACTTTTCTGTTCATTTTGTGCCACTTTTGACCAAACACGTTCATTTCTGACCGATCTGTACTGATAAACCAATATAAACACTAGGATAGAACTATTGAATATACATGGCGTGTGAGTGTGTGTGTGTGTGTGTGTGAGAGTGAGAGTGAGTGAGTGCAAGTGTGAGTGTGTCTGCATGTGTGTGTCTGTGTGTGAGTGTGAGTGTGTGTGTGTGTCTGTGAGAGAGAGAAATGTGAGTGTGTGTGAGAGAGAG
>NC_138737.1:41703966-41706620 GCF_965113295.1 Leuciscus leuciscus | reverse complement strand
CGAATCAGCCGCTTGAGCGAATCGGCCGTTTGAGCGTATCGGCCGTTTGAGCGAATCGGCCGCTTGAGCGAATCAGCCGTTTGAGCGTATCAGCCGTTTGAGCGTATCAGCCGTTTGAGCGAATCAGCCGTTTGAGCGAATCAGCCGCTTGAGCGAATCAGCCGTTTGAGCGTATCGGCCGTTTGAGCGAATCGGCCGCTTGAGCGAATCAGCCGTTTGAGCGTATCAGCCGTTTGAGCGAATCAGCCGTTTGAGCGTATCAGCCGCTTGAGCGAATCAGCCGTTTGAGCGTATCAGCCGTTTGAGCGTATCAGCCGCTTGAGCGAATCAGCCGCTTGAGCGAATCAGCCGTTTGAGCGAATCGGCCGCTTGAGCGTATCAGCCGCTTGAGCGTATCAGCCGTTTGAGCGTATCAGCCGTTTGAGCGAATCGGCCGCTTGAGCGTATCAGCCGTTTGAGCGTATCAGCCGTTTGAGCGTATCAGCCGTTTGAGCGAATCAGCCGTTTGAGCGTATCAGCCGTTTGAGCGAATCGGCCGCTTGAGCGTATCAGCCGTTTGAGCGTATCAGCCGTTTGAGCGTATCAGCCGTTTGAGCGAATCAGCCGTTTGAGCGTATCAGCCGTTTGAGCGTATCAGCCGTTTGAGCGAATCAGCCGTTTGAGCGTATCAGCCGTTTGAGCGAATCGGCCGCTTGAGCGTATCGGCCGTTTGAGCGTATCGGCCGTTTGAGCGTATCGGCCGTTTGAGCGTATCGGCCGTTTGAGCGTATCGGCCGTTTGAGCGAATCGGCCGTTTGAGCGAATCGGCCGCTTGAGCGTATCAGCCGTTTGAGCGTATCAGCCGTTTGAGCGAATCAGCCGTTTGAGCGTATCAGCCGTTTGAGCGAATCGGCCGCTTGAGCGTATCAGCCGTTTGAGCGTATCAGCCGTTTGAGCGTATCAGCCGTTTGAGCGTATCAGCCGTTTGAGCGAATCAGCCGTTTGAGCGTATCAGCCGTTTGAGCGTATCAGCCGTTTGAGCGAATCAGCCGTTTGAGCGTATCAGCCGTTTGAGCGAATCGGCCGCTTGAGCGTATCGGCCGTTTGAGCGTATCGGCCGTTTGAGCGTATCGGCCGTTTGAGCGTATCAGCCGTTTGAGCGAATCGGCCGTTTGAGCGAATCGGCCGCTTGAGCGTATCAGCCGTTTGAGCGAATCGGCCGTTTGAGCGAATCGGCCGTTTGAGCGAATCGGCCGTTTGAGCGAATCGGCCGCTTGAGCGAATCGGCCGTTTGAGCGAATCGGCCGTTTGAGCGAATCGGCCGCTTGAGCGAATCGGCCGCTTGAGCGAATCAGCCGTGTGAGCGAATCAGCCGTCAGAGCGAATCAGCCGCTTGAGCGAATCGGCCGTTTGAGCGAATCGACCGCCAGAGCGGATCGGTTGAATCTGAATGATTCGCTCATGAACAGTAGTTTGCTGCCACCTACTGGTGGTTTCAATCTCACATTTAAAGTAGATTTTCTTGTTTTAAATCATTTTAAATACCAATATTTAATATTGCAAAGATTAATTTTGTTGATACTGATCTCATTTGATTGGTAACAGCCCTATTGTGTCTTATTTTTATAATTTAATTTGATTAAATGTATGAAATTGACACAAAAGATGATGCATGCATATAATTAGGTTTAAAGAATGGCTTTATAAAGGTAAAATGCCCATATTAGGTCAAAATCAATTGAAACATATTGGAAAAAATGATTCCTGTCACTGCTGACCACCACACAGAGCATGAAGAACATCACCACAGCCCTAACCCTGCCAAAGGCACCAACACACCCCTAATATATATATATATATATATATATATATATATATATATATATATATATATATATATATATATATATATATATATATTTCACACACACACACACACACACACTTCTGAACGTCTGCTTCCGACACAGAGTATCAGCTGATAACAGCACACTCCTCACGCTCTCGTGTAAATGATGCGTTTCTACTCTACAACAGAATCAAAATCTTTAAAGGGATGGTTCACCCAAAAATGAAAATGACCCCATGATTTACTGTCCCTCGAGTCATCCTAGTGTAGATGACACTCTTCTTTCAGACGAACACAGTCAGAGTTATATTGATGAAAAATGTCCTGCTCTTCCCAGCTTTATAATGGGAGTGCATCTACTCTCGGGTGGGCATCTACTCTCGGGTGGGCATCTACTCTCGGGTGGGCATCTACTCTCGGGTGGGCATCTACTCTAGGGTGGGCATCTACTCTAGGGTGGGCATCTACTCAAGGATGACATCAGAGTAACTCATGGGGAAACTTTCATTTTTGGGTGAACTTTCCCTTTAATATACAGTGATGATTTTCAAAGCGTAACAGTCTGAGAGTGCAAGACTGAGTGTGAGTGTGCGTGTGTGTGTTTTTAAGTGTGTGTGTGAGCCTGAGTGTGTGCGTGTGTTTGTAAGTGTGTGCGTGTGAGTGCGTGTATGCGTGAGTGTGTGCGTGAGTGTGAGTGTGTGTGCATGTGTGTGTGTGTGTGTTTGTGAGTGTGTGTGTGTTGGACCTCTCTCTGCGGGAGTGAGTGTGTGTGTGTGTGTGTGTGTGTGTGTGTGTGTGTGTGTGTGTGTGTGTGTGTGTGTGTGTG